>NC_053039.3:62408789-62708789 GCF_002575655.3 Aegilops tauschii subsp. strangulata | reverse complement strand
GAATTCTGGAGTTGCTAATGTTTTAGCTGCTGATACGCAAGAGAATAGCACTTCCAGTGTCATCCTCTACAAATGTTATGTATCCACATGGACTGATGTATTGAGTCGAATGTTTTGGTTCAATCTATTAATCAAACTGGGGCTGTCAACATGCCCTTGTTAAAAAGTGAACTGAGGAGACTCGGTTAATTCTCTAACTTGTGTTCTGGCCTACTATTGAAATGGATAATGCACAGCAATGCTGTGAGTATCTATGGTAAGAGATATCAATAAAGAAGTATAGAGAAAAGCACATATGTCACAAGTAAAGAAATGCAGAGTAATATAAATGAACGAAGTTCATACAACTAATCTGCAATTCACAAGCAGAACTTAAACTAGATGCTCGAAATGGACAATGATGTAACATGTAGAGAACTAACAAAGTTCATATGACTAATTTTTAACTCGTGAGCAGAACTTACACTAGATGCTCTGTCAGATATTCCATCGACATCAAAGAATAAGGCACCAGGGATATGAGCCACCTAGGAAAGGATGAAGTAAATAATAGGATCCTTAAATAAATAAACAACAAGTAGTAAGCATATAGAGCCATCAGCGAAGTGCAATGACACAACATTGAGCTGTAAAAATTTCCAAATTTCAAACCATGAACATAATACATGTAACCATTACCTGGTACTCCTGAAGGGGATTCCTTTGTTCTGCAGGCATATACCAAGAGGCATCAAGTACCTAGACAAAAAAAGTAAGAGCATAATAAGATACAATGTACGCCAGTGGACATATTTAACAGCAACAAAACTATCCTATGGATAGCATAGTTAAATGTGATTCCACCTAGTAGTATCTGTTCTATTATTCATAGTGAAGAGAGCCCAAGACTAAGTTCAATAATGTCCAGAAAGAAAAGGCTTCCAAAATGTACCATTTCTCAGTAACAAAGATTTCCTTTTCGGAAATAGGTTTATCCGTAGTGAATGCAATGTAAATTGTGCAGATGAAAAATGGCAACCGAGGGGCGTTGACTTTCGTTGCGAACTGCAATGTAGGCACTTCAATTGTTTTTTAAAGACTTGAGATTACTACTAGTGCTCAAACAACACCCATCAAAATCCTCTTCAGCTAAAATATCAATTCACGTAGCTAACATCACTAGTTTGGCAAAAAGATTTATCACTTGTAGCAGCGCTGATCAAATTGCCACGGCAGCAGAACCCCAGCCATATGAGTACTGTCTTAAATCTATATACTAACTGTACAACTGACATTGAGATTTCAGAGGGCGAGCAGAGCAGAATAGCAAGTGCTATACCTTCACATCGGGGTCCCTGAGGTTGGCGTGGAGCCACTCGGCGGACACGACAGGCTCCGTCCGCGGCACCGCGTGGATGGCGCCCGACGCGGCGGCGGCGGCCTCCGACACGGCCGACGAGGTGGCGTTGAAGCGCGCGGCGATCCCGAACCGCGTCATCGACGGCGACAGCGACGCCCCGCAGCCGACCTCCGCCGCGCGCGCCCATCCGACCCTTCCCTGCACGTTTCCAAAAAGCCGAACACCGTCAGACCTGGTGGATCGAGGCGGGGGTTGCAGCGGCAGGGTTACGACCGCGGGGAGCGTGCCGGCGGCGGTGGCGAGGAGGAGTAGGAGGAGGAGAGGAAGGGGGGTTTCCTTGGGGAGGAGCCGGGCGCCGCCGCGGAGGGCGAAGGCGGCCGAGGCGGCGCGCGAGAGGAGCGAGGCCGCCATGGGTGGGTAGGGTTCTAGAAGGTTCGGGGGAGAGTGATGGGTGGGAGTGGGGGTGGGGAGGGGAAGGGGAAGAAGAGGCGGCGATGGGCTGGCTGCCGTGGAGGGGAGGTGGGGTGGGCGTTGATGTTGACGTGGTGGAGTAAAACTGTGGTTAATCCCTGTTTACGCGGCGGCGCCCAACGCAATTGCCGTGCCGTGCGCGTTGGCCGCGGTTTTCCGGTGGTTTTTCATCGGTCTTTTTTTCGTGAACTCTAGCCTTTTTTTTCTTGTGTGCTGTAAAGATTACCAAGGGGCATGTGCACTGGCTTTATCGTACTCTTCAATATGACCAGCCTTATTGTGCTATAAGATCATCTCTTAAATAAGAGAAAAAAACCTTTTCTTATGATTATCCAACATGGCACCTCATTAACTACTTGCCACCTCACCACTTTTACTTATGTGACACATATGTTACTATCTAGACTCATTTTTTACTTATTAGAGTATCCACTGTGGGGAGTAACTTAGACTAGTAACATGCATATGTTAGTCTATGTTACTACCACCATAGTGGGAAGTAACATATGTGTCGTGAAATTGTCACGGCCGATGTCCTAGTGTAAGGACTTAGTCGTTAGGCCAACACATATGTGTAGTAGCTTGAGAGGGGTTGAGTGGGACGAGAGACGCGGGGTTTTTTTATCCAGGTTGGCCCCTCACGGTGGAGGTAAAAGCCTACGTCCTGCTTCATTGATATTGATCATGATGCTCACGATTACAAGGGTGCTCTTTTCGCTACCTGAATACACACGAATTAAGACTGGTTCCACATAGATCCACTAAAGACCAACACCAATCAAATCCCACGAGATCAACACAGGCACACCTTCAGGCGTCCTCCGATGATGCCAGACGCATCATCGAGACAAGGGCTAGGAAGGAAGGACCTTATTCCATCTTCAGGGTGTGGGAGCCGCAATCGCCTCGCCTTTTTGAGCAAGATACAAACTCTAATCAACCTCCAAAGAACACCTAAAAACAGAACAGGGATCTTCCCGCTAACAAGGGCCAAGGTCCATTGTGCTTCAATGACCAAAGGCCAGTGGAGACGAGGCGGATAGGTGCTGGCACCAACAAGAGGCGGAGAAACCCTGGTCCATGGGCAGACGTGAGAAAGGCAAAGGGGTCGTGCATGGAAAAAATGATTTAACATGGACCGTCAACTATTGACTGATACGTCTCCAACGTATCTATAATTTTTTATTATTCCATGTTGTTATATTATCAATCTTGGATGTTTTATAATCATTTTATAGTTATTTTATATCATTTTTTGTACTAACCTATTGACATAGTGCCAAATGCGAGTTGCTGTTTTCTGCATGTTTTTTACATCGCAGGAAACCAATATCAGACGGAGTCCAAATGCAACGAAACTTCACGGAGATTATTTTTTTGACCAGGAGGAACATAATGGGCCCTGGCTGCGCCTGAGAGGTGCCCCGAGGAGGGCACAACCCACCAGGGCGCGCCAGGAGGCCCAGGGGCGCCCTAGTGGGTTGTGCCCACCTCGGATGCCCCCCGGACCGCCTCTTTGCTTTATAAATACCCCAATATTTCCAAAACCCTAGGGAAGTCAATGAAATATTAATCCAGCCGCCGCAGAGTCCAGAACCACCAGATCCAATCTAGACACCATCTCGGATGGGGTTCACCGCCTCCATTGGTGCCTCTCCGATGATGCGTGAGTAGTTCTTTATAGACCTTCGGGTCCGTAGTTAGTAGCTAGATGGCTTCCTCTCTCTCGCTGAATTCTCAATACAATGGTCTTTTGGAGATCCATATGATGTAACTCTTTTGCGGTGTGTTTGTTGGGATCTGATGAACTTTGAGTTTATGATCAGTTATATCTTTTTATACCCATGAAAGTATTTGAGTTTTTTTGATCTCTTTTATGCATGATCTCTTATAGCCTCGTATTTCTTCTTCGATATTTGGGTTTTGTTTGGCCAACTTGATTTATTTATCTTGCAATGGGAAGAGGTGCTTTGTAGTGGGTTCGATCTTACGGTGCTTGATCCCAGTGACAAAAGGGGAACCGACACGTATGTATCCTTGCTACTAAGGATAAAACGATGGGGGTCTATCTCTACATAGATAGATCTTGTCTACATCATGTCATCGTTCTTATTGCATTATTCCGTTTCCCCACGAACTTAATACACTAGATGCATGCTGGATAGCGGTCGATGTGTGGAGTAATAGTAGTAGATGCAGGCAGGAGTCGGTCTACTAATCTTGGACGTGATGCATATATAATGATCATTGCCTGGATATCGTCATAATTATTTGAAGTTCTATCAATTGCCCAACAGTAATTTTTTTACCCACCGTTTGCTATTTTCGCGAGAGAAGCCACTAGTGAAACCTATGGCCCCTAGGTCTCTTTCTCACATTTTTGCCTTTGCGGTCTACTTTTCCTTTGCATTTATTTTCAGATCTATTAAACCAAAAATATAAAAATACCATATTGTGTTTTATTTTATTTGCGATCTATTTATTCAATCTATTACAACTTTCTCACGTCCACGCACCGTTCTGGCGCCGTTACCCGAAAGGGATTGACAACCCCTTTAACACGTCGGATTGCAAGGCGTTGTTATTTGTGTGCAAGGGCTGTTTGCGTTGTGTCGCTTGGTTCTCCTACTGGTTCGATAACCTTGGTTTAATTTCTGAGGGAAATACCTACAGCCGCTGTGCTGCATCATCCTTTCCTCTTTGGGAAAATACCGACGTAGCTTCAAGCGACATCATTGACATGATGGTGGGCGTTCGAGTTGAAGAAAGTGAAACATTATAGAGGTGAGAAACACGACTAACAGAAGTCATGGAGCAAGTGTGTGTGTGAAATCCCTTCCTCCTTCCCGCGAGGCGACCCTAGGCGATTAGTTTTTCCTCTCCTCCCATCTGCGCCACTGCTGGTCTGCCCCGCCTCCAATGGCCTTTGGATAGTGGATGTGCGGCGGACCTCACGAATCCTGCGCTTATTTTTGTTAGGTTCATCGTCTTGGTTGGGGTTTTGTGGGCGGCAACGATGTCCCTAGTGGAAACAATCTCTCCCAAATCCGATCCCCACCCCAAGTGTGCGTTTAGTGTCGTCGAAGGGGATGCGGATGTGTGTCCCTATCGTATGTCATAAGATTCAGTTGGTGTTAGTATTCAGTGGATTTGTTTGGATCCACTCTCTGTTCATGTGGTTACACGTTTGATACTTTCGGTCTATGATTATGTTCATTACCTATGGTTGTTGCTCTATTGTGCTGGTTTGGGGGGAGGGGGCGACTATCTACTATAACGAGGTTTGCCCAACTCCAGTTAAGAATAGGCCATGACGACGGCGCGTCTTCAACTCGCTCCAGCTTGTAATCATCAGTACATGGTTCGCGAACATGTTTGTAGTTCAGTTAATTCTCATGTTCTTTATACTTTCATGACTGATTATGAATAGATCAGAAGTTTCTCCGTGAGAGAGAGAGAGAGAGCAGCGGTGTTTGCAGCATTTGTATGTGTGAATTATTTGTTATTCCGTAGCAATGTACATGTAATCAACTTGTAATTGTCACCGCCAAAAAATTCAACTAGTAATTATGAATGTGGAGAAAAAAAGAAGGTAATAGAAGTAACTTTGGTTTCTAAGGCCTTTAAAAAAACATTGGCTTTTAAGGAAGCAAATAGCATGTCTGTCACATTTGATGTTAACTCTTCATGTAAAACTACCTTAGTTTACGTTGAATTTGGATGAATCGAAGAGTCAAATTGCTGGTGATAATTTCAGAGTGAAATGAGTTTTTCAAAGTATCACATAGTGTCAGAGCATGAACCATTGTAAGAGGAAAAAAAACTGAGAGTAGATTTTTTGCTCTCGGGCTCCAACTCTCCATGGAGCCCAAAATTTCAAACATTCACAAATTAACGTTTTAAGTTTGAAAAAAAAATCTAAAAAACACAATTACCTATAAATGTATACTAGATGTGTGTGAAATTTCATCATGAAATACGTTTTTATGTGGCCCGTACAGAAAAATCATGTAATTTTATAGTGAATGGTACATGCTAGAAATACATGATTTTGTCATTTTTGTGTAGCTTAAAAATGTATTTGGTCATGAAACTTTGCAGACAAGTACATACTAAAATTGAGACACGTACTCCCTTAAAAAGATTGAGAAACTTATTTTGGAACGGAGTAAGTAGTATACATCGTTGAGACATTTATTTTGGAACGGAGGGAGTAGTATACATCCATATGTATATGTGCATTTTTTTCAGAATTTTTTAGAACTTAAAATTTTGAATTTTGAAGTTCCCAAATAAAGGGCTCCATGGAGCTTGAGCTCCATTTAGGCATTTCCGAAAAAAGCATCACTAGATTTGAGGTGCAACTTGCAATTTTCGCATAGAAAGGCTACAACTCATAAAATGAAGATCGTAAATGCATACCACAGGCGTTCAGGAACTCATATATGTGATCTTCATTCACCATATGATAGAAAAATGAATTACTTACATTTTCTTTGAGTGATGATAGCTGCACCACGGATGCCCGTAGGTTCAAGAAGTTCATACTTCATATACCAGATGAAAGATCAAAGAGAACTAGAGCACTTGAAACGAAAACAAGATGTACAACAGCACTGCATTCAGTCAATCTTATAACAAGCATATGCAACACAAGTCTTATTTGAACCCACTCTTTATATATCCTCTGCTTGTTCCTCCTCTCTATGTCACAACAAACAGTTACGGTGCCAATATCGATTCCTCCACGGGAAGACTTTCACCTAGTCATTGTGCTGAAAACCAGGAAGAAGTGACGCGACAAACCCTACAACGACCAGCTGGACCTCTTTCAAGATGCCACCAAGCCAGCTGCGCCGGTTTGCTTCTCCCTCTGCCCCTTGCTGGTTCTCGTTGCCCGCTGCTGCTCCTGGTTCCTGGTTCTCCGCGGCTTGGTCAGGGTTTGCAGGATCTGCGAGGTTTCCACCTGAGAAGCAGAGAGTGAATTGATATACGAATTAATTACATCGATACTGCCAACTAAATGAAACATATATCGATCATTGGTGCCCCTTGTTATAATAAAGATATTAGTAACTAGAGTAAATGCCTGACAATCAGAGAATATCTAACATATTGTAGCAAGAAATATCATTTCATGAGCCAAGGGGTCTGCATGACAAGATAACTTCCACACCCGTCCTATTTATTGGTGCTATACCGATGGCCACTTTGTGATATTTATACAACTTTAGTTCATGCAAGTGCTAGGAAACTTTCTGCCTTGCAAACCATATAGAAACAAGTATCAACCTCCACTGAAGTGATAGTGGTGAAAAGGATAATTATAATATTATGGTTGTGTTTAGAGATTCACAGGAGTGGATCTGGTATTTGAAATACAACACATAAAGTGCATAGTGGCAGATTATGGAGAGTAAAGGATGGCTACCAGGTGGTTGATCGTTGCCATCATTCTGGGCAGCCACAGGAGCACGGTTAGCAGGAGCTTGTGGCGGACGAGCGGCCACACCTCCCGCCCGCTGGAGCCATCTTAAGAAAGGTGTAATCGCTCCAGTTTGATATCTGGAAGAAATGAAACCCCATGGTTATCTAGCAACAAAAGAGAGGCCATACAAGAATATAACAAGCAATGAAGCATCAAAGTCAAAGCAAGCCAAGAACTCACAGGTAAATCATGGACGCAAACAATATGAGAAGAAACAGCCTTTGTTTTGATCCTTCTTGGCTAAACAAAAAGACCACTGCTGCTAACTTGATGATCAGAGCCAGGTCAAGCTGAAAAGCAAAGTGAAACCTCCTCACAACAACTTGTCTTTGAGGGCCATTTTGCTGCCTAGCATCCTGTCCTTGCTCTTCACCAGCCAATGCCCCGACGCTTTCACTTTTAACAGAAAACAATGGAAGAAATAAGTAAAGAGAATACAACCATGGTGCTTTTAACTGGTCACAGATATTCCTTGGATCAGGATAAGAAAACAATTTAACATAGTAGAGAACTGCATAGGTTTTGCCAACCTATCAATGAAACCTCTCGTATATGCAGGTGTGTCTAATTTTTTTTATAGATTCACTTCACAGCTTCAAAAGCAATACTTAAGAAAGGTTCAAGTAAATTTACTTGAGCAAATGGGATACTGCGATGCTGCTAAAACTCTAAAGCAATTAATCATTTATTCAAAGCACCACTGTAATTAACGCAAAAGATGTCCGCTATTTTGGGAGTCATGTTATTATGGCTTATGTCTATTCTACTGTGAAACCACTATATGTGCTATAGCAGAATAGAACCTGTAGTATAAGAAAGAACCTGAAGTTTACACATTGCCTCCGATTCTTTATGAAAACTGAGGATATTTTTGTACATGCCCGAATTGGCAGGGTTGAGCACTAAACAATGCTTAAACAAAGCTCAATTGTTTCATGAATCTCTCAGCTAGCCACTGTCACCCTTAAACATGACGTTTTATTCTGTTCTGTTGTCACAGATCTGCTTTTGTTCTGAAAACATGTATGAAAGTCAACAGATTAAGCGTATGGATCTCAAGATAGATCTCGCGAACCGCTTATCACACTAATTGCACATTCCCATCGTAACCATTTCAAAATTTTCAACAGCATGCCGCTTGTGAGGTTATATGATCGCGTGATGACTTCGACAGAGATTACTACCGTCAGGAGCAAGCAACTCACGTTGGTATATTGTAAGCGAGCGGTATGAATGTCTTTGGAGCGTAACCTCCCATCGCCCCCATGAACTGATTCTCCTGTATGGCGTATATCCCTGGACCCTGAGCCTGATCATCCATACCCTGCTGGGAGAACATCCCTGGCACGAGCATCGGGTACATGAGCGGAAACGGAGAAGCAGCAGTTGGAGCGCCTACCTGCATTATAAGATGCGAAACAAGGTCAAATATCACCTCAAGCCAGCATACTACAGACACATGATATTTTCAAAACTTAAAACAAAAACAGTGTGTATAAAGACAGGTTAAGGCAATCAGCACAAAGTGCTCCCTCGAATCTTGAGTTCCCAATAGTATTGGTAGGCACTAAAACTATCATAGGGCGAGTCAAATCCAACAAAGCCGAGGCCGAAATGAGCTTTAACTCGTGCATCAGCTGCAAGCCAGCAACGAAACCTTGACCGGATCGCCGGCGGAACGACCCAAAAGGGGCGGAGATTTCCCCAGGGCACCGCCGGCCTTCCCCACGGAGACCACGAGAATCACACCTCGGAACTCACTAATTCCGCCTCGAGAACACGAGCACGCCCTGAATCTGAGCGCCGTGGGGCAAGGACCCGGCATCCCGCTACGTCACAGCTCGACGCGCTGGGCACGGACGAAAAGAAGAACGCGTGAAATCGAAGGGGCGGGGAGAAGGGTGCTGACCTGGGGCGACCGGATCGGCTCGCCCGACGCCTCCGCCGGCGGCGAGGAGGAGTGCGCGTTGCTCTGGGTTTGGGCGTCGGCTTCCGCCATGGGAGACGAGAAGGGGGGAGAGGTCCGTCTGTCTGTGGGTGGGGCCTGACTGCCTACGGGTGCGATACCGATACGATCTGAGAGGAGAGGGGATCGTCCTCTTGTTGGTGGGCGGATGGACGGCCCAGATTTGCGGGTGCACGTCACGGGAGAGGCGCGCGCCGTCCGTTGGCGTGATGGTCGATGGTCTTCTCGCCTCGGTCTGAACCAACGCCAGGGTGGCCTGTGACACGGTGAGGCGTGAGCGGTCAAATGTGAATCATCAGAGAATTGATAGCGCCATCAGAAAAAGAAATGAGAGCGCCAAGTCCGATTGAACAATGACACAAAGGGTCTGTTTGGTTCATGACTAACTTTATCCCAACTAAGTTTAGATAAAAGATCACATGAAAGGATAAGTGAAGAGAGGATATAGAAGTGGTGGGGTTTACAGAAGCGCATAGCAGTCAGAGGAGGCGGCTGCATGAGCAACCGCCTACATCCGGATGAAATGAAGCAGTCTCTCAAGATTTGGCAAAAAATAAATAAGCCTATGACATGAACCATGTAGCTAGAAAAGTGTGGCAATGAACCAAACACATGCCTAAAATATTGTGGCACGACTAGATTAGGCATGGCAACCTTAAACTGCAAACCAAACAGGCCTGGAGATTTGTATATTATATGGTCGGCATTATACCTTGCATTATTGCATGTATCTCTTCCTCAAGTGCATCATTGCAGTTGAACATGTATCTATAAGCAGCAAACATTACGCTCCCATCGTAGCACCAAAGAGCCGTATCTGCGGTAGTTGTATCGTCCATTCAGAAAAAAGATACATCCAGTGAAAGTGTTGTCCGATTAGCTGGCGGCGGCGGCAGACGAGTGTTGAGATAGTTACAGCCTTTGCCACATCACATCAATCATCATTGGCATCTTCCCCTCAGAATCTCCTAAGTCAAAATTATATGCTCTATCAGAAGTCAACAGAGGCCCTCACCAGAGGAACCTCATTTGTATGTACCATATCATTCCTCAGCTGCCAAATGCGCCAAACCAATAAGATGACCATGTTCGGCGCCACGTCTGAATAGCTACCAAGAGTGCATAGCAGCTAGTTAATCCCCGTGTCGGCGAGTTTCTCTTTCGACGTCAATAGACATACTTGTCGCATGAGGTCCCACATTAAATTTGCATGATTTGCATGTAACCAAGCATGGGACATTTGTTTCTTCCTCGACACGACACAAGGAATAGCTAGCAGCGGTCTATAGGTGATGAGTTTGTTACCCTTTGAAGTTGCCAACGCCCCGGTACATGTTTTCCATGCTATAATTTACATCTTCTATGGAAGTATGTGTTAGATAGATAGTTAGAGATATATGTTGTATTCAAACTTGTCCTAGCGATCTCCCAAACTTGTAACCCACGACAGATTCTCAATATATACAGCGGCCCGAGATCAAAGGGTTCAACGCTTCCTCCAATCTTTACGTGGTCATCAGAGCCTATCCTCATCGCATCTAGCAAACCTACGAGAAAGCCTTCAGCCCCGAGAGGAAAAACAGCCTAGCCACCGTAGATCAAAGCCATGGCAGGAACCGATGCATCCACCGCCGCCGCTACCATCTCCACGCTTACCACATCCACCATGAGCGCCCTGACTACCCAGTTCGCCGGTTCCTCCTACGCTTCTTCTTCCACCTCCAACAACGGCGCTAGCTCCCTCGAATCGCCTCCGTCAGAGAAGCTGACGAGGACGAACTTTCTTCTCTGGAAGGCCATCGTGCTACCCCAGATCAAGGGGGCACAGATGGAGCACTTCCTGGACGCCACAAACATGGCGCCCCCTGCCACCATCACCATCACAAAGGATGGGAAGGAAGAGCAGGTCTTCAACTATGCCAGGACGATCTGGTACGCCCAGTAGCAGCAGGTACAAGGTTACCTTATGGGATCTCTATCACGTGAGGTTCTTGCGCAGGTCGTAACTCTCCAGACGCCGGCTGAGGTGTGGAGCGCCATCCACGCCTTCTTCGCTGCGCAAACCCAGTCGCAGCTCGTCAATACTCGCATCACCCTTGCAAATCTCTGGAAGGGAAACATGGGGATGCCAGAGTACCTCGCCAAGATCAAGGCCCTGACGGATGAGATCGCCTGCATCGGATCTCCGCTCGGTGATGGCGAGATCGTCTCCTTCGTCCTGAAGGGCCTGGACATGGAGTATAACTCGGTTGTCTCGGCCCTCTCTGCCCGCGTCGAGCCAGTCACCGTCACCGAGCTCTACAACCAGCTTCTTAGCTTTGAAGCCCGCATCAATCTGCTCCAGCAAGGGAATCTGCGCCAATCTTCGGTGAACGCCTTGACCCGTGGCCGTGGCTATGGTGGCCGGGGCCGTGGTCACCAAGGCCAGCAAGGGCGTGGCCGAGGCGGAAACAACAACTATGGACGTGGACGCTCAAACAACAACAACAATAATGGTGCACGCTCCTTCAACAACAACAATGGCGGCCAATCTGGTGGACGGCCTCGACCCCAATGCTAGCTCTGCAAGAAGCCTGGTCATGAAGTACTTGAGTGCTGGCATAGGTATGATGAGGACTATGTGCCTGAAGAGCTCCATGTCCTTGCTGCCTTGAGAGAACAAGCCGGAGAAGGAGAAACCGTGTGGTACGCTGACTCTGGTGCAACCGACCACATCACGGGTGAACTTGAGAAGCTTGCAACTCGTGAAAGATATTACAGCAATGATCAAGTGAACACTGCTACAACCGGTGGAGGTATGGACATACTGTTGGGGATCGCTGCAGAAATTAAAAAAATTCTACGCATCACCAAGATCAATCTATGGAGAGACTAGCAACGAGAGAGAGGGGAGTGCATCTTCATACCCTTGAAGATCGCGATGCGGAAGCGTTACAAGAACGCGGATGAAGGAGTCGTACTCGCAGCGATTCAGATCGCGGTTGATTCCGATCTAAGCGCCGAACAACGGCGCCTCCGCGTTCAACACACGTACAGCCCGGGGACGTCTCCTCCTTCTTGATCCAGCAAGGGGAGAGGAGAAGTTGAGGGAGAGCTCCGGCAGCACGACGGCGTGGTGGTGGAGCTTGCAGTTCTCCGGCAGGGCTTCGCCAAGCACTACGGAGGAGGAGGAGGTGTCGGGGAGGAAGAGGGCTGCGCCAGGGGAAGGGGTGCGGCTCCCATGCGCCTTCCCACTATATATAGGGGTGGAGGGGGCTGGTTTCTTGCCCTCCAAGTCCATTAGGGCGTTTGGCAAAGGTGGGGGAAAGAAATCCCATCATTTCCCTTCCCCACCGATTGTTATCTCCTTTTTTAGGGATCTTGATCTTATCCCTTCTAAGGGGGGATCTTGGTGCGCCTTGACCAGGGGTGTGGGGCCTTGCCCCCACTACCCACGTTCATGTGGGCCCCCATTCAGGTGGGCCCCACTCCAGAACCTTCTAGAAACTTCCCGGTACAATACCGAAAAATCCCGAACATTTTCCGGTGGCCAAAATAGGACTTCCCATATACAAATCTTTACCTCTGGACCATTCCGGAACTCCTCGTGACGTCCGGGATCTCATCTGGGACTCCGAACAACATTCGGTAACTACACACTAATTCCCATAACAACTCTAGCGTCACCGAACCTTAAGTGTGTAGACCCTACGGGTTCGGGAATCATGCAGACATGACCGAGACAGCTCTCTGGCCAATAACCAACAGCGGGATCTGGATACCCATGTTGGCTCCCACATGTTCCACGATGATCTCATCGGATGAACCACGATGTCGGGGATTCAATCAATCTTGTATACAATTCCCTTTGTCCATCGGTATGTTACTTGCCCGAGATTCGATCGTCGGTATCCCAATACCTCGTTCAATCTCGTTACCGGCAAGTCACTTTACTCGTTCCGTAATGCATGATCCCGTGACTAACTACTTAGTCACATTGAGCTCATTATGATGATGTATTACCGAGTGGGCCCAGAGATACCTCTCCGTCATACGAAGTGACAAATCCGAGTCTCGATTCGTGCCAACCCAACAGACACTTTCGGAGATACATGTAGTGCATCTTTATAGCCACCCAGTTACGTTGTGACGTTTGGTACACCCAAAGCATTCCTACAGTATCCGGGAGTTGCACAATCTCATGGTCTAAGGAAATGATACTTGACATTAGAAAAGCTTTTAGCAAACGAACTACACGATCTTGTGCTATGCTTAGGATTGGGTCTTGTCCATCACATCATTCTCCTAATGATGTGATCCCGTTATCAATGACATCCAATGTCCATGGTCAGGAAACCATAACCATCTATTGATCAACGAGCTAGTCAACTAGAGGCTCACTAGGGACATGTTGTGGTCTATGTATTCACACATGTATTACGGTTTCCAGTTAATACAATTATAGCATGAACAATAGACAATTATCATGAACTAGGAAATATAATAATAACCATTTTATTATTGCCTCTAGGGCATATTTCCAACAGTCTCCCACTTGCACTAGAGTCAATAATCTAGTTCACATCACCATGTGATTAACACTCAAAGTTCACATCGCCATGTGACTAATACCCAAGAGTTTACTAGAGTCAATAATCTAGTCCACATCACCATGTGATTAACACTCAATGAGTTCTAGGG
Organism: Aegilops tauschii subsp. strangulata; assembly: GCF_002575655.3. Taxonomy (NCBI): domain Eukaryota; kingdom Viridiplantae; phylum Streptophyta; class Magnoliopsida; order Poales; family Poaceae; genus Aegilops; species Aegilops tauschii. Next base: position 62,694,845 of record NC_053039.3, on the reverse strand, counting down.
TTTGATCATGTTATGCTTACGAGAGAGGTTTTAGTCAACAGGTCTGCAACATTCAGATCCGTGTGTGCTTTACAAATCTCTATGTCATCTTGTAGATGTAGCTACCACGCGCTACTTGGAGCTATTCCAAATAACTGCTCTACTATACAAATCCGGTTTACTACTCAGAGTCATCCGGATTAGTGTCAAAGTTTGCATCGACGTAACCCTTTACGACGAGCTCTTTTACCACCTCCATAATCGAGAAAATTCCTTAGTCCACTAGATACTAAGGATAAGTTCGACCGCTGTCATGTGATCCATTCCTGGATCACTCTTGTACCCCTTGACTAATTCATGGCAAGGCACACTTCAGGTGCGGTACACAGCATAGCATACTGTAGAGCCTACGTCTAAAGCATAGGGGACGACCTTCGTCCTTGCTCTCTCTTCTGCCGTGGTCAGGTCTTGAGTCTCACTCAATACTCACACCTTGTAACACAGCCAAGAACTCCTTCTTTGCTGATCTATTTTGAACTCCTTCAAAATCCTGTCACGGTATGCATTCATTTGAAAGTACTATTAAGCGTTTTGATCTATCCTTATAGATCTTGATGCTCAATGTTCAAGTAGCTTAATCTAGGTTTTCCATTGAAAAACACTTTTCAAATAACCCTGTATGCTTTCCAGAAATTCTACATCATTTCTGATCAACAATATGTTAACAACATATAGTCATCAAAAATTCTATAGTGCTCCCACTCACTTCTTTGGAAATACAAGTTTCTTATAAACTTTGTATAAAACCAAAATCTTTGATCATCTCATCAAAGCGTACATTCCAACTCCGAGATACTTACTCCAGTCCTTAGAAGGATTGCTGGAGCTTTGCATACTTGTTAGCATATTTCAGGATTAACAAAACCTTCTGGTTGTATCACATACAACCTTTCCTCAAGAAAATCGTCGAGGAAACAATGTTTTGACATACTATCTGCAAGATTTCATAAATAATGCAGTAACTGCTAATATAATTCCAACAGACTCTTAGCATCGCTACGAGTGAGAGAGTCTCATCGTAGTCAACTCCTTGAACTTGTCGGAAAACATCTTAACGACAAGTCGAGCTTTCTTAATGGTGATACTTACCATCATTGCCCGTCTTCCTTTTAAAATCCATTTGTAACCAATAGCCTTACGATCATCAAGTAGTTCTTCCAAAGTCTATACTTTGTTTTCACACATGGATCCTCTCGGATTTTATGGCCTCGAGCCATTTGTAGGAATCCGGGCCCACCATCGCTTCTCCATAGCTCGTAGGTTCATTGTTGTCTAGCAACATGACCTCCAAGACAGGATTACGTACCACTCTGAAATAGTACGCATCCTTGTCGACCTACGAGGTTCGGTAGTGACTTGATCCGAAGTTTCATGATCACTATCATCAGCTTCCACTTCAATTGGTGTGGGTGCTACAGGAACAACTTCCTGTGCCCTGCTACACACTGGTTGAAGTGACGGTTCAATAACCTCATCAAGTCTCCACTATCCTCCCACCCAATTCTTTCAAGAGAAACTTTTCCTCGAGAAAGGACCCGTTTCTAGAAACAATCCATTTTGCTTCTGGATCCGAAATAGGAGGTATACCCAACTGTTTTGGGTGTCCTATGAAGATGCATTTATCCGCTTTGGGTTCGAGCTTATCAGGCTAAACCTTTTTCACATAAGCGTCGCAGCCCCAAACTTTTAAGAAATGACAGCTCAGGTTTCTCTAAACCATAGTTCATACGGTGTCATCTCAATGGAATTACGTGGTGCCCTATTTAAAGTGAATGCGGTTGTCTCTAATGCCTAATCCATAAACGATACTGGTAATTCGATAAGAGACATCATGGTATGCACCACATCCAATAGGGTGCAGTTATGATGTTCGGACACACCATCACACTATGGTGTTCCATGCGGTATTAGTTGTGAAACAATTTGCACAATGTCTTAATTGTGTGCCAAACTCGTAACTCAGATATTCATCTCTATGATCATATCATAGACATTTTATCCTCTTGTCACGACGATCTTCAACTTCACTCTGAAATTACTTAAACCTTTCAATAATTCAGACTTGTGTTTCATCAAGTAAATATACTTAGCATCTACTCAAATCATCTGTGAAGTAAGAACATAACGATATCCACTGCGTGCCTCAGCACTCATTGGACTACACACATCAAAATGTATTTCTTCCAACAAGTTGCTTTCTTGTTCCATCTTACTGAAACGAGGCCTTTCAGTCATCTTGCCCATGTGGTATGATTTGCATGTCTCAAGTGATTCAAAATCAAGTGAGTCCAAACGATCCATCTGTATGGAGTTTCTTCATGCATATATACCAATAGACATGGTTCGCATGTCTCAATCTTTTCAAAAACGAGTGAGTCCAAAGATCCATCAACATGGAGTTTCTTCATGCGTTTTATACCAATATGACTCAAATGGCAGTTCCGCAAGTATGTGGTACTATCATTACTATCTTATATCTTTTGGCATGAACATGTGTATCACTACGATCGAGATTCAATAAACCATTCATTTTAGGTGCAAGACCATTGAAGGTATTATGCAAATAAACAGAGTAACCATTATTCTCCTTAAAAGAATAACCGTATTGCGATAAACATAATCCAATCATGTCTATGCTCAACGCAAACACCAAATAACAATTATTTAGGTTTAACACCAATCCCGATGGTAGAGGGAGCGTGCGATGTTTGATCACATCAACCTTGGAAACACTTCCAACACATATCGTCATCTCACGTTTAGCTAGTCTCCGTAGCCTTTTATTTCGAGTTACTAACACTTAGCAACCGAACCGGTATTTATTACCCTGGTGCTACTAGGAGTATTAGCAAAGTACACAATAATATAACGTATATTCAAAATACTTCTGTCGACCTTGCCAGCCTTCTCATCTACCAAGTATCTAGGGTAGTTCTACTTCAGTGACCGTTCCCCTCATTACAGAAGCACTTAGTCTCGGGTTTGGGTTCAACCTTGGGTTTCTTCACTAGAGCAGCAACTGATTTGCCGTTTCATGAAGTATCCCTTCTTTCCCTTGCCCTTCTTGAAACTAGTGGTTTTACTAACCATCAACAATTGATGCTCCTACTTGATTTCTACTTTCACGGTGTCAAACATTGCGAATTGCTCAAGGGTCATCATGTCTATCCCTGATATGTTATAGTTCATCACGAAGCTCTAACAGCTTGGTGGCAGTGACTATGGAGAACCATCACTATCTCATCTGGAAGATTAACTCCCACTCGATTCAAGCGATTGTAGTACTCAGACAATCTGAGCACATGCTCAACGATTGAGCTTTTCTCCCTTAGTTTGCAGGCTTAAGAAACCTGTCAGAGGTCTCATGCCTCTTGACATGGGCACTAGTCTGAAATCCCAATTTCAATCTTTGGAACATCTCATATGTTCTGTGACATTTAAAAAAACGTCTTTGGTGCCACAATTCTAAACCGTTAGCATTACGAACTGAACTATCACATAGTCATCAAAACGTGTATGTCAGATGTTTCGCAACATCCACAGACGAAGCTCGAGGTTCAGCACACCGAGCGGTGCATTAAGAACATAAGCCTTCTGCGCAGCAATGAGGATAATCCTCAGTTTACGGACCCAGTCCGCATAATTTCTACTATCAACTTTCAACTAAATTTTCTCTAGGAACATATCTTAAACAGTAGAACTAAAGCGTAAGCTACGACATAATTTGCAAAGACCTTTTGACTATGTTCATGATAATTAAGTTCATCTGATTATTTAATGAACTCCCACTTAGATAGACATCCCTCTAGTCATCTAAGTGATACATGATCCGAGTCAACTAGGCCGTGTCCGATCATCAGGTGAGACGGACTAGTCATCATCGGTGAACATCTTCATGTTGATTGTATCTACTATACGACTCATGTTCGACCTTTCGGTCTATTGTGTTCCGAGGCCATGTATGTACATGCTAGGCTCGTCAAGTCAACCTAAGTGTTTCGCATGTGTAAATCTGGCTTACACCCGTTGTATGCGAACGTTAGAATCTATCACAGCCGATCATCACGTGGTGCTTCGAAACAACGAACCTTCACAACGGTGCACAGTTAGGGGGAACACATCTCTTGAAATTTTAGTGAGGAATCATCTTATTTATGCTACCGTCGTTCTAAGCAAATAAGATGTAAACATGATAAACATCACATGCAAATCATAAAGTGACATGATATGGCCAATATCATCTTGCGCCTTTGATCTCCATCTTCGAGGCGCGGCATGATCACCTTCGTCACCGGCATGACACCATGATCTCCATCATCATGATCTCCATCATTGTGTCTTCATGAAGTTGTCTCGCCAACTATTACTTCTACTACTATGGCTAATGGTTAGCAATAAAGTAAAGTAATTACATGGCGTTTTTCATTGACACGCAGGTTATACAATAAGTTAAGACAACTCATCGACATGCAAGTCGTGATTCCTATTACAAGAACATGATCAATCTCATACATCATATATATATATATAATTCATCACATCCTTTTGGCCATATCACATCATATAGAATACCCTAAAAAAACAAGTTAGACGTCCTCTAATTGTTGTTGCATGTTTTACGTGGCTGCTATGGGTTTCTAGCAAGAACGTTTCTTACCTACGCAAAAGCCACAACGGTGATATGCCAATTGCTATTTACCCTTCATAAGGACCCTCTTCATCGAATCCGATCCGACTAAAGTGGGAGAGACAGCCACCCGCTAGCCACCTTATGCATCAAGTGCATGTCAGTCGGTGGAACCTGTCTCACGTAAGTGTACGTGTAAGGTCGGTCCGGGCCGCTTCATCCCACAATGCCGCCGAATCAAGATAAGACTAGTAACGGTAAGCATATTGAGCAAACCAACGCCCACAACTACTTGTGTTCTACTCGTGCATAGAATCTACGCATAGACCTAGCTCATGATGCCACTGTTGGGGAACGTAGCAATAATTCAAATTTTTCTACGCATCACCAAGAACAATCTATGGAGAGACTAGCAACGAGAGAGAGGGGAGTGCATCTTCATACCCTTGAAGATCGCGATGCGGAAGCGTTACAAGAACGCGGATGAAGGAGTCGTACTCGCAGCGATTCAGATCGCGGTTGATTCCGATCTAAGCGCCGAACAACGGCGCCTCCGCGTTCAACACACGTACAACCCGGGGACGTCTCCTCCCTCTTGATCCAGCAAGGGGAGAGGAGAAGTTGAGGGAGAGCTCCGGCAGCACGACGGCGTGGTGGTGGAGCTTGCAGTTCTCCGGCAGGGCTTCGCTAAGCACTACTACTACTACGGAGGTGTTGGGGAGGGAGAGGGCTGCGCCAGGGGAAGGGGTGCGGCTCCCATGCGCCTCCCCACTATATATAGGGGTGGAGGGGGCTGGTTTCTTGCCCTCCAAGTCCATTAGGGCGTTTGGCAAAGGTGGGGGAAAGAAATCCCATCATTTCCCTTCCCCACCGATTGTTATCCCCTTTTTTAGGGATCTTGATCTTATCCCTTCTAAGGGGGGATCTTGGTGCGCCTTGACCAGGGGTGTGGGGCCTTGCCCCCACTACCCACGTTCATGTGCCCCCCATGTAGGTGGGCCCCACTCCGGAACCTTCTAGAAACTTCCCGGTACAATACCGAAAAATCCCGAACATTTTCCGGTGGCCAAAATAGGACTTCCCATATATAAATCTTTACCTCCGGACCATTCCGGAACTCCTCGTGACATCCGGGATCTCATCCGGGACTCCTAACAACATTCGGTAACTACGCACTAATTCCCATAACAACTCTAGCATCACCGAACCTTAAGTGTGTAGACCCTACGGGTTCGGGAATCATGCAGACATGACCGAGACAGCTCTCTGGCCAATAACCAACAGCGGGATCTAGATACCCATGTTGGCTCCCACATGTTCCACGATTATCTCATCGGATGAACCACGATGTCGGGGATTCAATCAATCCTGTATACAATTCCCTTTGTCCATCGGTATGTTACTTGCCCGAGATTCGATCGTCGGTATCCCCATACCTCATTCAATCTCGTTACCGGCAAGTCACTTTACTCGTTCCATAATGCATGATCCCGTGACTAACTACTTAGTCACATTGAGCTCATTATGATGATGTATTACCGAGTGGGCCCAGAGATACCTCTCCGTCATACGAAGTGACAAATCCGAGTCTCGATTCGTGCCAACCCAACAGACACTTTCGGAGATACATGTAGTGCACCTTTATAGCCACCCAGTTACGTTGTGACGTTTGGTACACCCAAAGCATTCCTACGGTATCTGGGAGTTGCACAATCTCATGGTCTAAGGAAATGATACTTGACATTAGAAAAGCTTTTAGCAAACGAACTACACGATCTTGTGCTATGCTTAGGATTGGGTCTTGTCCATCACAACATTCTCCTAATGATGTGATCCCGTTATCAATGACATCCAATGTACATGGTCAGGAAACCATAACCATCTATTGATCAACGAGCTAGTCAACTGGAGGCTCACTAGGGACATGTTGTGGTCTATGTATTCACACATGTATTACGGTTTCTAGTTAATACAATTATAGCATGAACTATAGACAATTATCACGAACTAGGAAATATAATAATAACCATTTTATTATTGCCTCTAGGGCATATTTCCAACACATACATCATATTGGTCGTGCTTTCATTAATTCCCCTACTTCCAAACATGATCTCGTTCTTGAAGATGTCCTTCATGTTCCTCAAGGTAACAAAAATCTTGCATCAATGTCTCGCTTATCAGCTGATAATAATGTCTTTTTCAAAACTCATCCAAAATATTTTTTCATCAAGGATCGGGCAATGAGCGAACTTCTTCATCACGGTACATGCATCGGTGGTCTCTACCCTATTACATCAAGGGTTTTTAGCCGCAAGCATCATCGTCAAGTTTATTCCGTCGTCAAGCCCTCCTTGGCAACATGGCATCAAAGATTAGGACACCCGTCTTCTGTTATAGTTGAGCAAGTAGTTAATAAAGACAATCTTCCATTGTCAGGTAGAGAAAATAATGAGTCCATTTGTGAAGCTTGTCAATGTGCCAAGAGTCACCAACTTCCCTATCCGAAGTCTAGTAGTGTTTCATGCTCCTTTAGAGCGTATTTTTAGTGATGTGTGGGGTCATGCAAGAGATTCTTTTGGAAGAAAGAAGTATTATGTTAGTTTCATTGTTGATTATAGCAAGTTTACTTGGATATATCTTCTTAAACACAAATCTGAAGTTTTTGCTGTTTTTCAAGAATTTCAAAAGCTTGTTGAACGTCACTTTGACAGAAAAATTCTTGCCGTCCAAAGTGATTGGGGCGGGGTGTATGAAAAACTCAACTCCTTCTTTCGAAGTATAGGCATTGAACATCATGTCTCTTGTCCTCATGCTCATCAACAGAACGGTTCTGTCGAGCGCAAACACCGTCACATTGTCGAAGTAGGGCTGTCACTATGCTCATGCTTCTATGCCTCTCAAATATTGGGATGGGGCTTTTATTGCTGCTACATATCTCATAAATAGGCTTCCTAGTAGAGTCATTGGAAATTCAACTCCTTTAGAGCGCCTGTATCATCAAAAACTTGATTACAACTCCCTCAAAATATTTGGGTGTGCTTGTTACCCCAATCTTCGACCATACAATCGTCACAAACTTGATTTTCGGTCAACTCAGTGTGTTTTCATTTGCTATAGCAATCTTCACAAAGGCTACAAGTGTCTTGAAGTTTCCACAGGACGAGTCTATATCTCTCGTGATGTTGTTTTTGATGAAACTCTTTTTCTGTTTGCTCAACTTCATCCAAATGCAGGCGCTCTCCTTCGTCAAGAAATCTCCCTTCTTTCTGATCCTTTGACTTCTCCTGATCACGGGGGTGAATTAATTGAAACTGATCATGAGATTAATCCAACCAGAAAAGATTCAGATGAAAACAGTGCATCTAATGACACCAATGCAGTTTCTAGGCATGATTTTATGTGTGCAGAACAGGACAACAACGGCGCTGGATCCTATGACGATTTGGCGCAGCGCAGTAGCTTCCAGAACGCGCGATCCGAGGAGGATCGTGCAACAGCGTCAGCGCCAACAGCAGGTGGCCCCGCTAGCCCAGGCGCGGGTCTGGATGCGGGCAGTCTCCACGAGTCTCCAGCCGCCACGCGTGGGCTGGCCAGGCCCACAGGAGATAAGCCGACTGAGGCGGGGCCTGCGCACGAGGCGGCCTGCCGCACACCCGAGCGGGCGGTCACAGCGGATGCCACGCGGAGTTCTCCTGTTGGGTCGCCCGGTACGAGGATGACGCCCGATTCGATGCTGATTTCTGCCGATTTGGATTTCTCGGATCTGGAGCGCCAGGGCGGTCGATCCCCTCCGTGTAATGTGCCTGGATCTTCTGTGGCTCACCCTGCTGTCTCAGGATCTGCTACATCAGAGGCATGTGGTCCCAAAAATAATAATTCTGCTGCTACAATTGATGTACCTCAGGTGTCTCAGCGTACCACCAGGTCTCAATCTGGGATATTCAAGCCAAAGGAATACAAAGATGGCACCATAAGGTATGACAAACGCAAATGTGCTTTTCTTACTAGTGTTGGTGAACCAGAAAGTCTTAGTGATGCATTAGCACATAAAGAGTGGAAAGAAGCTATGGACAGAGAATATCTAGCACTCATGAAAAATGAAACTTGGCACTTAGTTCCACCAGGGAAAGGTAAAAATGTGATTGATTGCAAATGGGTTTACAAGATCAAAAGAAAGGCAGATGGAAGCATAGACAGATACGAGGCTAGACTAGTTGCAAAGGTTTTTAAGCAGAGATTTGGGATTGATTATGAGGATACATTCAGTCCTGTTAGTAAATCAGCTACCATCAGACTTGTACTGTCTATTGCTATTTCTAGAGGTTGGAGTTTACAATAGCTAGATGTACAGAACGCGATTCTTCATGGTGTTCTTGAGGAAGAAGTGTTCATGCGGCAACCACCAGGGTATGAAAACAAAAACACACCACATCATGTTTGCAAGCTAGATAAAGCCTTGTATGGATTGAAGCAGGCACCTAGAGCCTGGTACCCAAGATTAAGTACTCAGTTACAACGACTTGGGTTTATTCCCTCAAAGGCAGATACCTCACTATTCTTCTATAACAAAGGCAGTATAACAATATTTGTTCTTGTTTATGTTGATGACATTATTGTTGCTAGTTCCAATCCAGATGCTACTACAAGTCTTCTTCATGATCTTAATATGGAGTTTGCATTGAAGGATTTGGGCAATCTTCACTATTTTCTTGGTATTGAAGTAAAACAGGTGAAAAATATACTGCTGATATTATAAAAAGGATTGGACTGGAATATTGTAAGCCTGTAAGTACACCACTCTCAACTTCAGAAAAACTTTCAGTTGAGGGAGGAGAGGTACTTGGTCCAGAGGATGCAACAAATTACAGAAGCATTGTTGGCGCGCTTCAGTATTTGACTTTAACTCGTCCAAATATTTCATATTCTGTGAACAAGGTATGTCAGTATTTGCATGCTCCTAGTACAGTTCATTGGACAGTTGTTAAGCGGATTGTGAGGTATCTCAAGTATACAATGGGGCTTGGAGTTAAAATTACTAAGTCACCATCTATGCTAGTGAGTGCATATTCTGATGCAGATTGGGCAGGGTGTGTTGATGATAGAAGGTCCACAGGTGGATTTGTTGTATTCTTGGGATCAAATCTTATATTCTGGAGTGCAAGAAACAGGCTACTGTCTCTAGATCCAGTACTGAAGCAGAGTATAAAGCACTGGCAAATGCAACTGCTGAAGTCATGTGGATTCAGACTTTGTTATGTGAACTTGGGATAAAAGTTCCACAGGCTGCAAGGCTATGGTGTGACAATATTGGTGCAACCTACCTTTCAGCAAATCCTGTTTTCCATGCACGAACAAAACATATAGAAGTTGATTTCCATTTTGTCAGAGAACGAGTGGCTCGGAAGCTACTTGATATCAGGTTTATTCCAACAGGAGATCAACTTGCTGATGGGTTTACTAAGCCACTTTCCACGAGGAGGATGAACAAGTTCATATACAATCTAAATCTCGATAGAGTTTCATAGGTTTAGATTGAGGGAGGATGTTAGATAGATAGGTAGAGATATATGTTGTATTCAAACTTGTCCTAGCGATCTCCCAAACTTGTAACCCATGACAGATTCTCAATATATACAACGGCCCGAGATCAAAGGGTTCAACGCTTCCTCCAATCTTTACAGTATGGAACCTCAACTCGCCGTATCAACCTCCATAGTTTTCTGTCACCGTCGAGATGAAGACTCGACACAACTCCCGTAAACTCCTCATCATGCTCAGCCATGACAAGCTGGTAAGCATCATGGACAAAACATTATCCAGTACGAGTCGGCTGCCACACAACTAAATTCTGGCACTGGCAAGGAAAAGTTCAAATCTTGAGTATTTCACAAATATCCATTGACCAGAAGTGCTCACTCAACAATTGAAAATTTCATGCACCATGCTCATTAAAAAAACAGCTACATAATTAAGTCCACAATTGCATTTCGGGGTAACTAGTCTCAAAGAGGGGCCCCGTGGAATCCATGGATCCCTTCATGTTTTGACTGAAGCCTCGTTCCGAACCCTTCATATTACACCCTTTTTAGGAGCTCAAGGCCATATTCAATATCTTTCCACACCGTAGACGAATTCTCAGTAAACATTGTGTTCAAAAGATTACCATCTAGATAATATTTTTCTCGGAGTATACACGCACACAAATTTTGTGTGGCATCAATTAGACACCAAGCCCGTCAATAAAGCCCATCCCACTTTTGGGCTTGGGAAGTTGTGTCCCAGTTGAGCCATGTGACCTTCTTTTCTTTCTCCGCTTTCCACCAATATTGTCGCATCATCCAAGTCAAGTCATCATAACCAGAAAAAAAATGCTCATCACATATTTAGTAATGACTTGTGCTATCTATTTTGATCAAAATTTCATTGTTATACCAGAAGAGACGCACTGCTCTCTCCAGTCAAGAAGCCTCTTACTCAAACATGATGGCAAAGATTCAAACCTCCCTTTGTGCATTCTCCCATCGGGAACCAGTAACCCCAAATACTCTGGATCGACCACGTGCTTAGAAATATCCAGTATACCTTTCACAACTTCTGCCACTACAGTCGAACAGTTTTCAGAAAAAATGATGGAACACTTCGAAGGGTTAACATATTTTACTACATTCTTTCTACAGGGTGGATTCTTTATGTGGCTATTCAAACTCTCAATACAAGTCTTTTTTTAGGATCAATACTTTTTTTATTGTAAATTAGGATCAATACTTTGCTATTTATTCAATAAAGTAAGGAATTTCAGGCGATACAATGTTTAGAATACAGTCTAGAGGGACATGAAGCCAGACCTTGCAAATTTCATTGGTACACCCTTTCTTAGCTAATATGTGTGTTGCTTCATTAACGAGCACCGCACCCGACGGAATCTAAACTCCCATAAAGCATGCAGTAGCCCTTTAACTCCTTAAATGAGCGGACTACCCGCAGAGAGGTTCTTCAGAAGATAGTTAAGTGTGCACACTGTTGACGCTCGAAAATGGCATGATCGCAAAGAGTGACTTGAAGCTGTAGCAAGAGGTCAAAATTTTGGTTATAAGTCACAATTGGATGGCTCTCTTCGAGAATATCAAGATGGATACAAAGATAGTCCAAAACGGAGCTCGGATGCAAGAAGTATGACAATTTCAAAAATGCCCGTGTTGACATCAGATTATGAAGTGACATGAAACGTAATTAAGGTCACCTCGGATGGAAAAAGTTTCAACGTAAACGTTCTTCGTCTCATTGAATCGGATGATTTTGATATATAAATCATCTTAATCCGAGCTCATATACAAAAGTTAGAGCCAAAACAATGCAATGCTGCAAAAAATGATGAAGATGTCCGGACGCCGAAAACCTCCTGTTGCTACCGGACTGTCCGGTAATTGGGACCAGACTGTCTGGTCTGGGGCAAGAAACATGTCAAAACCTTTTGTCGTGATCGGATAGTCTGGTCCGGTCGAGCGGACAGTCCGATCCAAACCGAAATCGTGTATCTTTACGAATCTAATGATTGCGAGGGCGATTAGGCCTTGAACGTGACCTCAAATCAAAAATCCTTCAACATAAAAGTTGTTCATCTCGTCGAAATGGTAAAATTTTCTTTTGGGCTCGTCTTGATCTGAGGTTGTTTGTGGCCTGTGAGACCCAAAAATCGAACTGTTGTTTCAGACTTGCCTAAATCCGAGTTCGGATAATTTTGGAAATATTTGGACGGGATTTGGAGTCCTTTTCTTATACGGAAAGTCCAGCCGCCTCATAAATAGATGAGAGGTGATGGCTGATTGAACAACAACACACAATCGAACAAGTCATCTACCACTTTTACCTTCTCCCTTTGTCCTTCTTCTTCCTCGTTCTTCGTGCGTTCTTCTTGTTGTAGAGCGGCGAACCTCGAGGACCTAGGGGCGATCAGGTCGACCTAGGGCAGCCCATAGCCGCCGCATGTCCTGACGGGGTCCCTCCCGGGCATGTGAGGTTTCGGGTCCTAAAAAAAAAGCGTCCGCCGGATTGCTTGCGTACCGCGCTTCTGGACAGGTCTCCTTTGACGTGAGCTGCGGTGCATCACCCCCGACGCCGAGGGTACACGGTACGTGTTCGTGTGCAAACACACTTTTTGGCGACTCCGCTGGGGAGGAAGCTCCGAACGGTGTCCAGCCCGTTCTCGCTACGAAGAGATCATCATATAGGGTTTGCAATCAACAAAGGTAATATGAATACTCGATCCCCGTGTGTACGTGCAAATAATTCATATGGTGTTACTAGATCGTTCAATGAACATACTCTATCAGCCAGCCCTAGTAGTTTCAATCATGCATCTAATTACGTGCAAGGGCCGATTCAAAGTAATTTTGCATGCTTCAACTTCTTATGATACTAGTAACCTGCACCATGTGTATCCCAACTCTCATGCATCGGCAACCCCACAAATTGTTATGCCGATGAACAACATGATGAGTTCGGTTAATAAATTTGAAACACCACATGTTAAAATTCCCAATGCCATGCAAGAAAGTGTTTCATACTTTTATTCATCGGCAACTAATTTACAATATACTAATCCAACCATGCCGATGAATGAGAGAATTGGCCATGCTACTACTAACTATTTGGCCAGTTACTCTCAACCGTCATATGCTACACCTCATGTTAGTAATTATTCGGCGCCGTATACAACTGTAGATGCTCATAATTCGGCTACGCACCTTCACGGTCATAGCCGAATAAGTGAAAATTTTGCAGGAGTGCACATGCCATCATCTAATATTGTAGCATATAATGCATCCTCTACGCAATTGCATAATTTCGGCAACACCTTAATGCAAAAAGAATCTAAAAGTATCATGGAGCAATCCCTTACAGAATGGGAAGTGACTAAATTAAAAAGGGATATAGCCCTAAATAATAAGATTAGTGCTCTTTACCTTGAAGAACATGATAAGGGGCTAGTTCCTCATTATAATGCTATAAAAGCTAGAGTTTTTCAAGAAGATGAATATTTGCCAATTGGTAAAATTGGCGAGCAAAAATATGGTTTTACAACAATGCATACGCCTTCACCTAGTACTACATCATATTATACACCCCCTGCACAATTGCAAAGTTTTGGCAACACCCATGTGTCATTGCCGAAAGAATCTAAAAGCATTGGGGGGCAATTATATCCGGAGTGGGCTAAAATTGAGAAAAAACTTAAAGCCAATTTTGCCGCTCACCGCTAGAAACAAATAGAAAAAGAATTGGCTCAGATAAAAAAATCATTGCCAATTGGTAGTATCAATGAAAAGAAGGATGATTCGGAACATAAAAGTGCTTCGGTTGAAAAAGCCGAATCAAGTAGTATATATTCCGAAACCATCAAATCCAAAGAGGCAAGCATTATTGAGAAAGGGCATGGCAAGCATATGAAAACAGTCGTGCTTGATTTTTCTGAAGTTAATGGAACTTCATGCCCTATGAGTTTCGTGCCATAGAAATTAATGAGCTTCAAAGACAAGAACAAGTAGTCGAACAAAGTTTGGCTGACAAAGATCTTCGATGTAATAATGCACGGAATCAAGAAGAATATGATGAAAAGGCATTGGGGAGCCATCCAAAGACGAAGCAAGATATTTTTGAAGTCACACCACCATCATGCTCTCCCAACATATTTGAAGAGGTATGTCTAGCAAGTAATTTACCTGTTTTTAGATTTGGTCACAACTTTATTGTTGATGCATCTATTAGAAAAATCCTAATAAGTTTGAAAGACCAATGAAGAAGGGTAATTTACTTGTTAGCGATAGAATTGTTATAGAGCATATTGGTCAATCCATTGCGCCATTTGTAAAGACCGATAGTGACTTATTGTTACAGCCAAGGCTTCCCCCATTGCTTTATCTAAAGTTCATATCTAGTTGGGTAGCTTTGCTTATTTCTTACCTGGCTTGCATTTGGTCTCAATTGAGACATGTGTGTTCTAACTATTTTTCCGGAGACATAAAGTCAAGTTTAGATCTTTTGAGAAAATTGATGCTAGTATAATATCTTACCCAAAGACATTGGAGATAGAGTGCAAAGCACAATGCATAGCCGAATGGAGTGATGCAAAATTTGAACCATTCGTTTGCTTAACTCCAAAGCCGTTCTCACAGCAAGATCGGCTAGAAAATAAAAATTATACCTTCAATTCAAACATGTGTGATCAAATCTTTGATTTGTTGGTGAGAAATAATTATATTAGAATTCTTGATCACCATGTCGAGCCATCTATCCAAGGATGAATGTATTGTAAGTTGCATGATTCGTTCAAGCATAATTTTGAGGATTGCAACATGTTTCATCAAATAGTTAAATCGGCCATTCAAAAAGGACAATTGAAATTTGTTGAAACACCAAGAGATGACCAGTCTATTCCGATTGGTCCTGATGGCAAAAAGTTTTTGCATAGGCTGCTTCAAGCCGATCCATTTAAACAGGAGAGGGTAAAAGCTACAGGTGACGGGATCAAGCTTTCAATTAAAGAGGTTGTTGAAGGGTATAATGAACATAAACTTGAGGACGAGAATTTTATCGAAGCAACAATGAAGACGCCAAGGACTGGGGGCAGCAAGTAAATCCAATGATCTATGAAAGCAAACCAAAAGAAAGCAAAGGCCGGGATAAGCACAATGGTAAAAGGTCGAAAGTCACTTTCACGCAACTATTGAAAAAATATCAGAAGAAGAGTGAGGAGAAAAGTGCTTATCGTCCAAGTAATTCAAAAGTATCAAGTTCACCCCCTAGGCGCAAATCCGAGGATCGGTATTGGCAAATTGAGAATCTGGATGCAACATATTCATATCCTTATTTTGGGTCGCCAATGCCAATGTCGTGGATACCTCCCTATGCTCACGTAAATCCATATCCATCATGGGACAGGTATGATACAAGGGCACATTCTCCATATTATTATAAACCATCTCACCAATATTATGCAGCTCCAAGAAGACCAACGTTCAGTGAGCAGTCATATGTTCAAGAGCGTTTCAATAAAAAAATATCGATCTGGAGCACAAGGAAGAATAAGGAGGTGGTTGAGCAAGTCTACCGTGTCAAAAGAGATGGTCGTAAGAGTGCCACTTCAGATATGATCTCAAATGAAAAAGAGCCAATTAAAGTGTTGACATTGGCTGCAAAAGGAAACGAGGCAAGTCAATCAAGTGCCAAATCTAAAGAAAAGAAGTTGAGAGTGCACGAGGACAAGAAAGAATTGCCATTGGTCGAAACAGAATCACAACCGAGATGACCACTCGGCTTATCTTATTGGCAAAATAAGGAATTACAAAAGCTTAGTGCACAAGAGTTGTGAAAGAAGAACATGGCATGTGTTCCCAAGAGGGGAAATCAAAACCAAAGTGATGTGCAAGCTTATATTGCAACAAGTACAACAAAAGTGAAGAAGGAAAATAATGAAAGCAGTAAACAATTCAGTCGAAGGTTTCCATCACCCCATCAAAATCTTTGGTTAGCACATCATCCATATTCTTCAACCATGCCATTGATGCCTTTGCCATGGAATTCATCCTCAGGCATGATCAATTACCCTCCATGGATTTATTTTGATCCATGGACGCAACATAATTTTCTACATCATGAGAGGGTATTACCGAATCACTATACATTTGGTTAGTTACATTTTTGTAGCTAATCCAAAAGAGCTGAAATATTTGATTGTTATTTCATTTGTTTATTTCGGCTATACATGCTTTGGTGGATGAATTCGACATGGACCTCATGGTAATGGCCGATATTTAACTATCGCCCTAAGAAACTACCTAATCATGGACGGTGTGAAATTCTGACATCGTCTTTAGTTTAGTTGGAGACCGAGACAAGCCAAATGCCGCTTAAAATATTTTTTGCACAAATAATCAAAGCCGATATGAATTTTTTATCTATTTGGGAGCTTTTCATTGCTATAGGTGCTATACATATTGAGGCTTTTGGTGGTTCGTTATGAGTAGTACAACAAATATCAAAAGTTATCAATGTTTTGATGAATCACTTATAATTTATCTTGAGGTATGTCTAGATGTAATACTCTGCTTGGGTTACTTTCAAATTTCATATATCTAGACATGACAATTCGAGAGAGTTGGCACAACAAGCATCCGGCTACTATTGCATTTCTATCAATAGCCGATGCTTAGTCTCGTCAACATAGGTAAGGCCGAACCGAAGTCCACCGCTTCGGCCACTAATGAAATTTCTATGCAGGAAAAAGTAAGGATTGGAGAAAGTTTATTGTTGATTATCTGCAAAATCCTAGCAAAAGGTTGAACAATATGGTTCGGAGAATGACCTTGAGATATATATCTATGGAACTTTTATCATTGGATTGTTAATGAAGTTGAGAAGGTTTCACCCAAGTTTGCATCAAGGATTCAAACAAGCAATGGCCGATATATACTTATTGCCCTAAGAACATATAAATGGCCAATGGAGTGTTGACATCATCCTTAGAGCAAACACGATACAAGTTATTTTTCGGTACGCTAGCTTTGCCGAAAAACAGGGGGGCATATGTTGACGCTCGAAAATGGCATGATCGTAAAGAGTGACTTGAAGCTGTAGCAAGAAGTAATTTTTTTGGTTGCAAGTCACCATTGGATGGCTCTCTTCAAGAAGATCAATATGGATACAAAGATAGTCCAAAACGGAGTTCGGATGCAAGAAGTATGACAATTTTAGAGATGCCCGTGTTGACATCAGATTATGAAATGGCATGGAACGTAATTAAGTTCAACTCGGATGGAAAAAGTTTCAACATTAAAGTTCTTCATCTCGTCGAATCAGATGATTTTGATATATAAATTGTCTTAATCTGATGTCATATGCAAAATTTAGAGCCAAAATAGTGCAATGCTGCAAAAAATGATGGAGATGGCCGGACGCCCAAAACCTCCTGTTGCTACCGGACTATCTGGTAATTAGGACCAGACTGTCCGGTAATTGGGACCAGACTGTCCAGTCTGGGGCGAGAAACACGTCAGAACCTTCTGTTGTGACCGGACAGTCCGGTCCAAACCGAAATCATGTATCTTTACGAATCTGATGATTGCGGGGGATATTAGGCCTTGAATATGACCTCAAATCAAAAAATGTTAAACATAAAAGTTGTTCATCTCGTCGAAACAGTCAAATTTTCTTTTGGGATCATCTTCATTCGAGGTTGTTTGTGGCCTGTGGAACCCAAAAACCAAACTGTTGTTTCACACTTGCCTAAATCCGAGTTCGGTTAATTTTGGAAAGATTTGGACGGGATTTGGAGTCCTTTTCTTCTACGGGAAGTCCAGCCGCCTCATAAATAGATGAGAGGTGATGGCCGATTGAACAACAACACACAATCGAACAAATCATCTACCACTTTTACCTTCTCCCTTTGTTCTTCTTCTTCCTCGTTCTTCGTTCGTTCTTCTTGTTGCAGGGCGGCGAACCTCGAGGCCCTAGAGGCGATCAGGTCGACCTAGGGCAGCCCATAGCCGCCGCGTGCCCTGACGGGGTCCCTCCTGGACGTGTGGAGTTTCGGGTCCTCAAAAGCGCCCACCGGATTGCTTGCGTACCGCGCTTCCGGACGGGTCTCCTTCGACGTGAGCTGCGGTGCATCACCCCGGCATCGAGGGTACTGTTGGTGTAAAAACCGGCCGATCTCGGGTAGGGGGTCCCGAACTGTGCATCTGAGGATCGAAGGTAACAGGAGACAAAGGGGACACGATGTTTTACCCAGGTTCGGGCCCTCTTGATGGAGATAATACCCTACTTCCTGCTTGATTGACTTTGATGAGTATAGGGGTTACAAGAGTTGATCTACCTCGAGATCGTAATGGCTAAGCCCTAGATGTCTAGCCTATGTAAATTCTGATAGCCTCTACGGACTAAACCCTCCGTTTTATATAGACATCGGAGGGGCCTAGGGTTGTACAAAGTCGGTTTACAGAGAAAGGAAACTATACATCCGGACGCCAAGCTTGCCATCCACGCAAAGGAGAGTCCCACCCGGACACGGGGGAAGGCCTTCTATCTTGTATCTTCACGACCCATCAGTCCGTCCCATGTCGCATAGCCCGGACGCCCGGGGACCCCATAATCCAGGACTCCCTCAGTAGCCCCTGAACCAGTCTTCAATGACGATGTGTCCGGCGCGCAGATTATGTTCGGCATTGCAAGGAGGGTTCCTCCTCCGAATACTCCGAAGCAGTTTTCTGATCAAGAGAATTGAATCCGGCTCTGTATAATAGTTACAACCCCCAACCATAAGGGCAAAATACTTAAACAAAATAAGTCATGTCCGCTAACAGCTTTTTCGGTGAAACGTTACGTCTGGCCTTATTATTATTTCGAACCTTTTTTGGCCTCCCCCTTCGCGTTTCGAGGCGCGACCTCCATTGGCACGTTTTGTCAAAGCAGAGATCGTGTCCTCTTATTGCGGGATTCTCATCAATACGGGTTTGGGTAATCCAACCGAGCCGTTCGCACGACCCCTTGGGAATACGCGAGTTTTAAGGCTTGTGAGGGGCGTTTGATATTCACCGCCTATATAAGAGGATAAGGACCCATATTTTTATCCCACGCCTTCTTCTTCCTCAGCCCTCCCATCCTCGAGCTCCAGCGCCCAAGCTTCGATCTTTTCCATCACCACCAAACACTCCAGCCATGTCCGGATCCGGCTCTCAAGGCAAGTGGGTGGCCTCCTCCGTGACGGAGAAGGACATCAAGGAGCTCCGGGAGGTGGGGTACCTAAGTGCGGACATTGCGCACCGGATCCCTGCCAAGAAGCAGGTCATCCCCACCCCAGAGCCCAGTGAAAGGGTGGTATTTATCCCCCACTTCCTCCGTGGACTAGGATTTCCCCTTCACCCCTTTGTCCGCGGCCTCATGTTCTACTACGGGCTAGATTTCCACGATCTAGCCCCAAACTCCTTCCTCCACATCTCGGCGTTCATCGTCGTGTGCGAGGCGCTCCTCCGCATTCCCCACCACTTCGGCTTGTGGCTCAAAGTCTTCAACATGAAGCCGAAGGTGGTTGACGGGCAGCACGCAGACTGCGGAGGCGCCATGGTGAGCATGCTTCCCAACGTCACCTAGCCAAAAGGGGCCTTCGTGGAGACTGTCAAGATATGGCAGCAGGAGTGGTTCTACATCATCGAACCCCACGGCGCCAATTGGGCGGCCACTCCTGAGTTTAGATCCGGACCCCCAGTGCGGCTTGCATCGTGTACCAACAAGGGTCTGGATTGGGGGTCGACCGACGAGGTGTTGACGCTGCAAAAGCGCATGAAGAACATTATAGAAAAGAACACAAGCCTCACTGACGTGATCCAGGTGATGCTGTTCCGCCGCACCCTTCCCTGCCAGCGCCGGCCTCTCCACATGTGGGAGTTCAATCCGGCGGGGCCGCTGACATTGCAGTGGTTCTTCGGCACAATGCACGAAGAGATCTGGAAGCTGCTGTTCAAGGCTCAGAAGTCGTGGCCAGAGACGACCAACGACATCGGCCTCGACTGTGCTCATCCAGCGACCCTAGTAAGTTTTCTAGTTTCCAAACGTAACTTAGTTCACAAATCAAAGGGGTATGCTGAGACTTCCCTCCTTTAACCAGGGCTAGACGAAGAAGGCGGAGCGGATCAAGTGTCCGGCTTCGCTACTCGAAAACCCAGCCGATCCTTTGCTGACGAGGATGCTGGCCTCGGCGCCGTATCAGGCGCCGGAGAAGAAGGCCAAGAAGAAGGGCAAGGAGGCCAAAGGCGTCCTCCGCCGTAAAGGTACTTCGGACGCTGTGTCCGGAGATACCGAAGCTCTCTCCTTACACGAGGGAGATGAAGACGAAGAGGAGGAGGAGTGATACGTCTCCATCGTATCTACTTTTCCAAACACTTTTGCCCTTGTTTTGGACTCTAACTTGCATGATTTGAATGGAACTAACCCGGACTGACGCTGTTTTCAGTAGAATTGCCATGGTGTTATCTTTGTGCAGAAACAAAAGTTCTCGGAATGACCTGAAACTTCACGGAGATTATTTTTGGAAATAATTAAAAATACTGGCGAAAGAATCAAGGCAAGGGGGCCCACACCTGTCCACGAGGGTGGGAGGCGCGCCTGCCCCCCAGGGCGCGCCCCCCTGCCTCGTGGGCCCCCTGGTGCTCCACCGACCTCAACTCCAACTCCATATATTCGTGTTCGGGGAGAAAAAAATCAGGGAGAAAGATTCATCTCGTTTTACGATATGGAGCCGCCGCCAAGCCCTAAAATCTCTCGGGAGGACTGATCTGGAGTCCGTTCGGGGCTCCGGAGAGGGGAATCCGTCGCCATCGTCATCATCAACCATCCTCCATCAGCAATTTCATGATGCTCACCGCTGTGCGTGAGTAATTCCATCGTAGGCTTGCTGGACGGTGATGGGTTGGATGAGATTTATCATGTAATCGAGTTATTTTTGTTAGGGTTTGATCCCTAGTATCCACTATGTTCTGAGATTGATGTTGCTATGACTTTGCTATGCTTAATGCTTGTCACTAGGGCCCGAGTGCCATAATTTCAGATCTAAACCTATTATGTTTTCATGAATATATGTGAGTTCTTGATCCTATCTTGCAAGTCTATAGTCACCTACTATGTGTTATGATCCGGCAACCCCGAAGTGACAATAATCGGGACTACTCCCGGTGATGACCATAGTTTGAGGAGTTCATGTATTCACTATGTGTTAATGCTTTGGTCCGGTACTCTATTAAAAGGAGGCCTTAATATCCCTTAGTTTTCGTTAGGACCCCGCTGCCACGGGAGGGTAGGACAAAAGATGTCATGCAAGTTCTTTTCCATAAGCACGTATGACTATATTCGGAATACATGCCTACATTACATTGATGAATTGGAGCTAGTTCTGTGTCACCCTATGTTATGGCATAATTCTCCATCACCGATCCAATGCCTATGAGCTTTTCACATATTGTTCATCGCTTATTTACTTTACCGTTGCTACTGTTACAATCACTACAAAACCCAAAAATATTACTTTTGCTACCGTTACCGTTACTATCATACTACTTTGCTACTAAATACTTTGCTACAGATACTAAGTTATCCAGGTGTGGTTGAATTGACAACTCAACTGCTAATACTTGAGAATATTCTTTTGCTCCCTTGTGTCGAATCAATAAATTTGGGTTGAATACTCTACCCTCGAAAACTGTAGCGATCCCCTATACTTGTGGGCTATCAAGACTATTTTCTGGCGCCGTTGCCAGGGAGCATAGCTCTATTCTTTGAGTCACTTGGGATTTATATCTTCTGGTCACTATGAAGAACTTAAAAGACGAGAAAACTAAAATTTATGCCTCAACTACGAGGGGAGGTAAGGAACTGCCATCTAGCTCTGCACTTGATTCACCTTCTATTTTGAGTAAGCTTGCGACACCTAAACCTGCTTCTGCTATTAATTCTGATATGTCGCATGTTATTGATGATGCCACTTCTGCTATGCATGATACTTATGATGAAACTACTTCTATGCTTGATACTACTGTGCCACTTGGTGAATTTCTTGATGAACAACTTGCTAGGGCTAGAGAGAATGAAATTATTGAAACTGATAATATTGATGAAAGTGATGATGAAGATTCTCCCCCTAGATATGAATTGCCTGTTGTGCCTGAGGGCTATGTTATCAATGAAGAAACTGCTAGAGACTTTCTTGCTTGCAATGATAGAAGTGATCTTAAGAAATTATTAGCTAAACTTAAACAGAAAACTCTGAATGCTAGAATGAAATATGATCCTGCTTATGCAACTTCACCTATCTTTGTTACTGATAAGGATTATGAATTCTCTGTCGACCCTGATACAATTACTTTGGTTGAATCTGATCCTTTCTATGGCTATGAATCTGAAACTGTTGTGGCACATCTTACTAAATTAAATGATATAGCCACCCTGTTCACTAATGATGAGAAAACTCGCTACTATTATATCCTTAAAATATTTCCGTTCTCATGAAAGGGTGATGCTAAGATATGGTTTAATTCTCTTGATCTTGGTTGTGTGCGTAGTCCCCAGGATATGATTTATTACTTCTCTGCTAAATATTTCCCTGCTCATAAGAAACAAGCTGCTTTAAGGGAAATATATAATTTTGTGCAAATTGACGAAGAGAGTCTCCCACAAGCTTGGGGGAGGCTTCTCCAATTACTTAATGCTTTGCCGGATCATCCTCTTAAGAAAAATGAAAATACTTGATATCTTTTATAATGGACTAACCGATGCTTCCAGAGACCACCTGGATAGTTGTGCTGGTTGTGTTTTCAGGGAAAGAACTGTTGATCAAGCTGAAATTCTATTGAATAATATGCTGACCAATGAAAATAATTGGACACTTCCTGAACCAACTCCTAAGCCAACTCCAAAGAAAAGGGGTGTTCTATTTCTCAGTCCTGAAGATATGCAAGAGGCAAAGAATCTATGAAGGAAAAAGGTATAAAAGATGAAGATGTTAAGAATTTACCTCCTGTTGAAGAAATACATGGTCTTAATTTACCGCCTGTTGAAGAAATACATGGTTTTAATCCATCACCTATTGAAGAAACACATGGTCTTGATAACCCGACACTGGTAGAAGGTAAATTCTCTCTATAGATATGATAAAGCTGAAATCCCTCCTACTAAGTTTTCTAGCCAATGCTTAGATGAGTTTGATAATTTTATTGTGAAACAAGAAAAATTCAATGCTTATTTTGGTAGACAATTAAAACACAATCTTATATGATTGAACACTTGAGTGATTATATGTCTAGAGTTAAAGGTGAACTTAAACTCATTAGTAAACATGCTTCTATGGTTACCACTCAAGTAGAATAAGTACTTAAAGCTCAGAATGATTTGCTCAATGAATTGAATAGTAAGAATAATGACTTTGCTGTTAGAGTTGCAACTAGAGGGGGTAAAATGACTCAGGAACCATTGTATCCTGAGGGCCACCCTAAGAGAATTGAGCAGGATTCTCAAAGAAATAATTTAGATGCACCTAGTCCTTCTAAGAAGAGGAAAAAGAAAAATGATAGGACTTTGCATGCTTCTAGTGAACCTGTTGTTGACACATCTAAGAATCCCAATGATATTTCTATTTCTGATGCTGAAACACAATCTGGTAATGAACACGAACCTAGTGATAATGTTAATGATAATGTTCATGTTGATGCTCAACCTAGCAATGATAATGATGTAGAAACTGAACCTGCTGTTGATCTTGATAACTCACAATCAAAGAATCAACGTTATGATAAGAGAGACTTTGTTGCTAGGAAGCACGGTAAGGAAAGAGGGCCATGGGTTCAGAAACCCATGCCTTTTCCTCCCAAACCATCCAAGAAAAAGGATGGTGAGGATTTTGAGCGCTTTGCTGAAATGATTAGACCTATCTTTTTGCGTATGTGTTTGACTGATATGCTCAAAATGAATCCTTATGCTAAGTATATGAAAGAAATTGTTACAAATAAAAGAAAGATACCGGAAGCTGAAATTTCCACCATGCTTGCTAATTATACTTTTAAGGGTGGAATACCAAAGAAGTTAGGAGATCCAGGAGTACCCACTATACTATGCTCCATTAAAAGAAATTATGTTAGAACTGCCTTATGTGATGTTGGAGCTGGTGTTAGTGTTATGCCTCTCTCTTTATATAGTAGACTTGATTTGAATAAGTTGACACCTACTGAAATATCTTTGCAAATGGCCGATAAATCAACTGCTATACCTGTCGGCATTTGTGAGGATGTGCCTGTTGTGGTTGCAAATGTTACTATTTTAACAGACTTTGTTATTCTTGATATTCCCGAGGACGATAGTATGTCTATTATTCTTGGAAGACCCTTTTTGAATACTGCAGGGGCTGTTATTGATTGCAACAAAGGCAATGTCACTTTTCATGTTAATGGTAATGAGCATACGGTACACTTTCCGAGGAAACAACCTCAAGTTCATAGTATAAACTCTATTGGAAAAATTCCATCGATTATTTTTGGAGGTTTTGAATTTCCTCTTCCTACTGTCAAGAAGAAATATGATATTCTTATTATTGGGGACGTGCATATCCCCGTTGAGGTAACATAGTGTTATTCGAAATTTCTCCGGTTCCATGTTATTTAGAATGAGTTTGTTAACAAGACCTGATCAACCTTGTTAGTGGATTCCTTTGATGAGCATGAGATGGATGAAGTTAGAAAGCACAACCTTCTGTACCCTCCTTTTACTTTCTGTTATTTACTTGAAATAAATAAAAATAGTATTTTCGGTCTGTTTTCTGAATTATCCGTGCAATAAAAAATACCCCAAAAATAAAAGTTCTCCAAATGCCCTGAAATTGAAATATGATTTTTTCTAGAATATTTGAGAATATCTGGCACTGAGAGCACAACAGGAGAGCAAACACCTGGCCACGAGGGTCCAGGGCGCGCCCCCTACCTCGTGGGCCCATGGTGGCTCCCCTCCACTTATTCCTGCACCCACACACTCCTTCCTCCCAAAAAAATCACCAACCAGCTCAAGCACGAGTTCTAGCTCATTTTGCTGCGATTTTCGATCTCCTTGCTCAAAGCACCTCTCACAAAACTGCTTTGGGGGATTGTTCCTTGGTATGTGACTCCTCCAATGGTCCAATTAGTTTTTGTTCTAGTGCCTTATTCATTGCAAATTTTTGCTGCCTAGGTGACCATGTTCTTGAGCTTGCATGTCAAATTTATATGGTCCCAAGTAATTCTAATGCATGATATAGTCTCTAGGCACTTGTAGGAGTAGTTGCTATCAATTTTGTTGAGTTTGGTTCACTTTTATTTGAAGTTACTAAAATTTTCAGAAATTTTCAGAAAATGATGAAGAGATTTTTGAGGGGCTCTTCGAGCCGAAGCTCGAAGGATAAGCAAAGTGAAGAAGAAGAGAGGCCCAAGTATAATCTGCCTCGCACCGCGGAGGTTCGACCGTGTGAATGGCCTTGTGATGATTTCTTGAGAGCAGCCGGGATTTATGATGATTTTTATGAGTTGGCTGAGAATGCAGGCCTCCCCGACTTCCTCCGCGACCAACGCGAACAGTATCTCTTACTCACCAATATCTTTGTGCAAAATTTTCATTTCCATTCTAGGAGGTCACCACCTACGGTGGATTTTTATTTATATGATGAGTATAAGGAGATGACCCTTCGTGAATTTTGTGAGGTTTGCAAGTTGCCCTTTCCGGGCATCATATAGGAACCACATCGTGACGATGTGGAGGGGTTTATTGATACAATTTCTGTAGGGGAAACGAGGAAGGTTTCCGACGCACAAATCACTAGCATACACTTTCCTGTTCTACGCTACTTTGCTATGTTTGCTAGTAGATGCTTAATTGGTCGCGGAAACTGTGGAAACCTGAGTGCCCCTGATATTGTTATTTATGCCATGCCTTGTTTCGTGATGACACATTGCGCTATTGTTGCAAAGCGGTTAAACCTTAACCGTAGTAAGGGCCCCATCTTGGGAGGCATCTTCGCCTCGTGCCTCGCTGCATACTATAATATACCTATTAGGCATTATCATAAAGAAGAAAAGTTGCTGCCTCCTGCTTTTCTAGACTATAAGAGTATGGTAGCACATGATTTTATTGTTAAGAATAGGGAAAGGGCGCTTAACTACAAATTAATATTTGGTAAAAATCACCCTGAGACTATTACTCTGCCTGCTCCTTCCTTGTTTGATTTGTCTGCAGGCAAGTACCTTGTTCCGCCGGAGACTATTCGCGCCTACCTAAACCCTACATCAGCTACAGAGCCAGAGCCGGAACCACAATTTGATCCTCCACGACTCAGGGTGTGCATTCGGTTTTTTCGGTTTGATTCGGTTCGGTTTATACGGTTTTTGGTTTATACGGTTTTTATACTTTGGTTTATACGGTTTTATACGTAGATACGGTTCGGTTTCGGTAATAACCATTTAATTTCGGTTCGGTTTCGGTAATAACCAAAATAACCAAAGTTGACGCGAATTTGTATACAAAAAAATTATTTGGTCACACGCTTTCGTTCATGACATGTATGTAGGTTAGATTTTCTTGTGAGAAATGTGTACGTAGATTGGGTAATTAGATGACAACCATGATTTAGATCATATGCATTAGATAGCAACAAGAGATTAGGTAGGTGTCGGAGGTCCACATGATTTGGTCTTGATTAAATGGCAGTAGATATGATTTATTCATGAGGGAGGAAGTAGAAAATGGAATGATAGAAAAATCTTGTGCATCCACGCGGCCACGAGCTCTCAACCCAGGCCAATCCTTCTTTTTTTGAGCGATCAACTCCTTTTTTTTAGCGATCGACTGCCTGGGATGACACCGCGCGTGGTGGATCGCTAGACAAAGTGGCCGAATGGGCTGAATAAGCGCATGTGATGTGCCCTGGTTCCGGTTCGTTCGAGCTGTAGAGATTTAGTACCACCTTGCCTATTGAGCTGTAGCGGGGTGAGCGGATGGCTATAAAAGAAAGGGTGGTGAAGGGCCCAGCTCATATTCTTGTACACAGACACGAACTTTGGTTATTTCGGTTTAACCGAACGGTTTCGGTTTCTAACCAAAAAACCAAATGCTAAATGGTTTCAAGAATCGAAAACTGAAACTGAAACCATAACCTGAAAAACCCAAAAATTCGGTTCGGTTTGGTTTTTTTGTTTGGTTTTTGGTTTCCGGTTCGGTTTTGCACACTCTGATCAACGACAGTCTGATTACCAGTGGGATCCGGAGGTGATTGCCAACCAGTGGCAATCCGAGGCTTCTTCTCAGTACGACCCCAGTTACAACTCTGGATATCCTCCAGGAAAGCCGTGGCATTAGACCAACTTAGGCCAAAAGCCTAAGCTTGGGGGAGTACGTATTTCTCACCGACATTACATTTATGTTCACACGCTCATGCTAGATGTCGGTGCTCATACTCTTTCATTGTATTATCCATGCTAGTTTATTTTCCTTTTTTATGCTTTCTTCTTGTGTGTTTGAAAAACCTTAAGAAAACCAAAAAAAATTAGTAGTAGTAGCTTTTAGTTAGTTACTTTCCTTGTTTGTTGTAGTAATAATTAAAAAGAAAACCCAAAAATATTTCATGTTCTTCTTTTGCTTGTTGGGAGCTTCCCCGTGTAAATAGTTTTTATTTCCTTTTTTTTTCTTTGGGGGTCGATAGGAGAAGACCATGATGAAATTGTTGAAGTGGCCCTTATATGCATTCTTGTTGATTTAACCAAGAGCCCATATTGCCTTGTCTTCTCCTGTTTATTGAATGCTCGCAGATTCCAGCTTAGTCCAATGCACGTGCACTATTATTATTATTCACATCATTCGGTCGTGCAAGTGAAAGGCAATTATGAGGATATATGATGGACTGATTGAGATGAGAGAAGCTGGTATGAACTCGACCTCTCTTGTTTTTGTAAATATGATTAGTTCATCGTTCCTGATTCAGCCTATTATGAATAAACATGTTTGCAATGACAATTAGAGATTCTAGTTGCTTATGCCATGCTTAATTAGCTAGGAGTTTATAACGGTTTACCTTGCGTGCCAACATGCTATTAAAATGGTTGTGATGTGGTATAATAGGGTGGTATCCTCCTTTGAACGATTCGAGTGACTTGACTTGGCACATGTTCACACATGTAGTTGAAACAAAATCAACATAGCCTCCACGATATTTATGTTCATGGTGGATTATATCCTACTCATGCTTGTACTCAATGTTTATTAATTTTAATGCATGTTCATGACTGTTGTCGCTCTCTAGCTGGTCACTTCCCAGTCTTTTGCTAGCCTTCATTTGTACTAAGCGGGAATACTGCTTGTGCATCCAATCCCTTAAACCCCAAAGTTATTCCATATGAGTCCACCATACCTTCCTATATGCGGTATCTACCTACCGTTCCAAGTAAATTTGCATGTGCCAAACTCTAAACCTTCAAATGAAATTCTTTTTTGTATGCTCGAATAACTCATGTATCAACTAGGGCTGTCCGTATCTTCCATGTTAGGCGGGTTATTCTCAAGAGGAGTGGACTCCGCTCCTCACTCACGAGAAAATGGCTGGTCACCGGGATGCCCAGTCCCATGCTTTATGCAAATCAAATCAAAATAATTGCAAACAAAACTCCCCCAGGACTCTTGTTAGTTGGAGGCACTCGTTGTTTCGAGCAAGCCATGGATTGATGCTTGTTGGTGGAGGGGGAGTATAATCTTTACCATTCTGTTTGGGAACCGCCTATAATGTGTGTAGCATGGAAGATATCGCCATCTTTTGGTTGTTATGTTGACAATGAAAGTATACCGCTCAAAATATTATTTATCTCTATTTCAAAACCGAGCTCTGGCACCTCTACACATCCCTGCTTTCCTCTGCGAAGGGCCTATCTATTTACTTTTATGTTGATTCATCACCATCTTATTAAAAAGCACCAGCTGGAGAGCACCGCTGTCATTTGCATTCATTACTGTGAATTTATATTGGATATGACTATGATTGGATCTCTTTTACCATGAATTACAATGTCTAGTCAGTCCTTGATCTTTAAAGGTGCTCTGCATTTATGTTTTGCGGTCTCAGAAAGGGCTAGCGAGATACCATCTTGTTATACCATATTACGATTGTTTTGAGAAAGTGTTGTCATTCGAGATTTACTATTATTGCTCGCTAGTTGATTATGCCATTGATATGAGTAAACATGAGACCTAAGTGTCATTGTGAATATGGTTAGTTCATAATCCTTGCTGAAAACTTGAATGCTGGCTTTACATATTTACAACAACAAGAGCAAACAGAGTTTGTAAAAGTTTTTCTTTATCACTTTCAGTTTATTAACTGAATTGCTTGAGGACAAGCAAAGGTTTAAGCTTGGGGGAGTTGATACATCTCCGTCGTATTTACTTTACCAAACACTTTTGCCCTTGTTTTGGACTCTAACTTGCATGATTTGAATGGAACTAACCCGGACTGACGCCTGTTTTCAGCAGAATTGCCATGGTGTTATCTTTGTGCAGAAACAAAAGTTCTCGGAATGACCTGAAACTTCATGGAGATTATTTTTGGAAATAATTAAAAATACTGGAGAAAGAATCAAGGCCAGGGGGCCCACACCCTGTCCACGAGGGTGGGAGGCGCGCCTGCCCCCCCAGAGCGCGCCCCCTACCTCGTGGGCCCTGATGTCTACTACGCAACCTTCTTCTTGTAGACGTTGTTGGGCCTCCAAGAGCAGATGTTTGTAGGACAGTAGCAAATTTCCCTCAAGTGGATGACCTAAGGTTTATCAATCCGTGGGAGGCGTAGGATGAAGATGGTCTCTCTCAAGCAACCCTGCAACCAAATAACAAAGAGTCTCTTGTGTCCCCAACACACCCAATACAATGGTAAATTGTATAGGTGCACTAGTTCGGCGAAGAGATGGTGATACAAGTGCAATATGGATGATAGATATAGGTTTTTGTAATCTGAAAATATAAAAACAGCAAGGTAACAAGTGGTAAAAGTGAGCGTAAATGGTATTGCAATGCTAGGAAACAAGGCCTAGGGTTCATACTTTCACTAGTGCAAGTTCTCTCAACAATAATAACATAGTTGGATCATATAACTATCCCTCAACATGCAACAAAGAGTCACTCCAAAGTCACTAATAGCGGAGAACAAACGAAGAGATTATGGTAGGGTACGAAACCACCTCAAAGTTATCCTTTCTGATCTATCTATTCAAGAGTCCGTAGTAAAATAACACGTAGCTATTCTTTCCGTTCGATCTATCATAGAGTTCGTACTAGAATAACACCTTAAGACACAAATCAACCAAAACCCTAATGTCACCTAGATACTCCAATGTCACCTCAAGTATCCGTGGGTATGATTATACGATATGCATCACACAATCTCAGATTCATCTATTCAACCAACACAAAGAACTTCAAAGAGTGCCCCAAAGTTTCTACCGGAGAGTCAAGACGAAAACGTGTGCCAACCCCTATGCATAAGCTCACAAGGTCACTGAACTCGCAAGTTGATCACCAAAACATACATCAAGTGGATCACGTGATATCCCATTGTCACCACAGATACGCACATGCAAGACATACATCAAGTGTTATCAAATCCTTAAAGACTCAATCCGATAAGATAACTTCAAAGGGAAAACTCAATCCATTACAAGAGAGTAGAGGGGGAGAAACATCATAAGATCCAACTATAATAGCAAAGCTCGCGATACATCAAGATCGTACCACCTCAAGAACACGAGAGAGAGAGAGAGAGATCAAACACATAGCTACTGGTACATACCCTCAGCCCCGAGGGTGAACTACTCCCTCCTCGTCATGGAGAGCGCCGGGATGATGAAGATGGCCACCGGTGAGGGATCCCCCCTCCGGCAGGGTGCCGGAACAGAGTCCCGATTGGTTTTTGGTGGCTACAGAGGCTTGCAGCGGCGGAACTCCCGATCTATTCTGTTCTCCGAAGGTTTTAGGGTATATGGGTATATATAGGTGAAAGAAGTACGTCAGGGGAGCCACGAGGGGGCCACAAGGGTGGAGGGCGCGCCCAGGGGGTGGGCGCGCCCCTGCCTCGTGCCTCCCTCGTTGCTTTCCTGACGTGCACTCCAAGTCTCCCGGGTTGCTTTCTTTCCAAAAATAACTTCTCCAGAAGGTTTCATTCCGTTTCGACTCCGTTTGATATTCCTTTTCTTTGAAACACTGAAACAAGGGAAAAAACAGGAACTGGCACTAGGCTCTGGATTAATAGGTTAGTCCCAAAAGTAATATAAAAGTGTTTAATAAAGCCCATAAATATCCAAAACAGATAATATAATAGCATGGAACAATAAAAAATTATAGATACGTTGGAGACGTATCAGCATCCCCAAGCTTAATTCTTGCTCGTCCTCGAGTAGGTAAATGATAAAAACAAATTTTTTGATGTGGAATGCTACTTGGCATAATTTCAATGTAATTCTTCTTAATTGTGGTATGAATATTCAGATCCAAAAGATTCAAGATAAAAGTTCATATTGACATAAAAATAATAATACTTCAAGCATACTAACTAAGCAATTATGTCCTCTCAAAATAACATGGCCAAAGAAAGTTCATCCCTACAAAATCATATAGTTTAGTCATGCTCCATTTTCGTCACAGAAGAATGCTCTCATCATGCACAACCCCGATGACAAGCCAAGCAATTGTTTCATACTTTAGTAATCTCAAACTTTTTCAACCTTCATGCAATACATGAGCGTGAGCCATGGATATAGCACTATGGGTGGAATAGAATATAATGATGGGGGTTATGTGGAGAAGACAAAAAAGGAGAAAGTCTCACATCAACGAGGCTAATCAATGAGCTATGGAGATGCCCATTGATTGATGTTAATGCAAGGAGTAGGGATTGCCATGCAACGGATGCACTAGAGCTATAAATATATGAAAGCTCAACAAAAGAAACTAAGTGGGTGTGCATCCAACTTGCTTGCTCACGAAGACCTAGGGCACTTGAGGAGGCCCATTGTTGGAATATACAAGCCAAGTTCTATAATGAAAAATTCCCACTAGTATATGAAAGTGACAAAACAAGAGACTCTCTATTATGAAGATCATGGTGCTACTTTGAAGCACAAGTGTGGTAAAAGGATAGTAACATTGTCCCTTCTCTCTTTTTCTCTCATTTTTTTGGGCCTTCTCTTTTTTTATGGCCTTTTTTTATTCCTCACTTGGGACAATGCTCTAGAAAATGATGATCATCACACTTCTATTTATTTACAACTCAATGATTACAACTCGATACTAGAACAAAGTATGACTCTATATGAATGCCTCCGACGGTGTACCGGGATATGCAATGAACCAAGAGTGACATGTATGAAAGAATTATGAACGGTGGCCTTGCCACAAATACTATGTCAACTACATGATCATGCAAAGCAATATGACAATGATGAACGTGTCATGATAAACGGGATGGTGGAAAGTTGCATGGAAATATATCTCGGAATGGCTATGGAAAAGCCATAATAGGTAGGTATGGTGGCTGTTTTGAGGAAGATATAAGGAGGTTTATGTGTGAAAGAGCGTATCATATCACGGGGTTTGGATGCACCGGCGAAGTTTGCACCAACTCTCAATGTGAGAAAGGGCAATGCACGGTACCGAAGAGGCTAGCAATGGTGGAAAGGTGAGAGTGCGTATAATCCATGGACTCAACATTAGTCATAAAGAACTCACATACTTATTGCAAAAATCTACAAGTCATCAAAAACCAAGCACTACGCGCATGCTCCTAGGGGGATAGATTGGTAGGAAAAGACCATCGCTCGTCCCCGACCGCCACTCATAAGGAGGACAATCAAAGAACACCTCATGTTTCAAATTTGTTACATAACGTTTACCATACGTGCATGCTACGGGACTTGCAAACTTCAACACAAGTATTTCTCAAATTCACAACTACTCAACTAGCACAACCTTAATATCACTACCTCCATATCTCAAAACAATCATCAAGCATCAAACTTCTCTTAGTATTCAACACACTCACAAGAAAGTTTTTACTAGTCTTGAATACCTAGCATATTAGGATTAATCACATTACCATGCTGTTTAAGACTCTCAAAATAATATAAGTGAAGCATGAGAGAATAATAGTTTCTATAAAACAAAACCACCACCGTGCTCTAAATGTTATAAGTGAAGCTCAATGAGTAGTCGAATAATTATGCAACTATGTGAAGACTCTCTAACATTTAAGAATCTCAGATCTTGGTATTTTATTCAAACAGCAAGCAAAACAAAAGAAAATAAAATGACGCTCCAAGCAAAACACATATCATGTGGTGAATAAAAATATAGCTCCAAGTAAAGTTACCGATGAACAAAGACGAAAGAGGGAATGCCATCCGGGGCATCCCCAAGCTTAGGCTCTTGGTTATCCTTGAATATTACCTTGGGGTGCCTTGGGCATCCCCAAGCTTAGGCTCTTGCCACTCCTTATTCCATAGTCCATCGAATCTTTACCCAAAACTTGAAAACTTCACAACACAAAACTCAACAGAAAACTCATAAGCTCCGTTAGCGAAAGAAAAAAAAATACCACTTCATGGTACTGTAATGAACTCATTCTTTATTTATATTGGTGTTAAACCTACTGTATTCCAACTTCTCTATGGTTTATAAACTATTTTACTAGCCATAGAGTCATCCAAATAAGCAAACAACACACGAAAAACAGAATCTGTCAAAAACAGAACAGTCTGTAGTAATCTGTAACTAACGCAAACTTCTGGAACTCCAAAAATTCTAAAATAAATTGGTGGACCTGAGTAATTTGTCTAGTAATAATCTGAAAAAATAATCAACTAAATAGCACTCTCCAGTAAAAAGTTTTAGCTAATCTCGTGAGCGCTAAAGTTTCTGTTTTTTACAGCATGATCATAAAGACTTCACCCAAGTCTTCCCAAAGGTTCTACTTGGCACAAACACTAATTAAAACACAAAACCACATCTAAACAGAATCTGGATGGATTATTTATTCCTAAACATAACCAAAAAGCAAGAAACTAAAATAAAATTGGGTTGCCTCCCAACAAGCGCTATCGTTTAACGCCCCTAGCTAGGCATGATGATTTCAATGATGCTCACATAAAAGATAAGAATTGAAACATAAAGAGAGCATCATAAAGAATATGACTAGCACATTTCAGTCTAACCCACTTCCTATGCATAGGGATTTTGTGAGCAAACAACTTATGGGAACAATAATCAACTACCATAGGAAGGCCAAACAAGCATAACTTCAAAACTTTAAGCACATAGAGAGGAAACTTGATATTATTACAATTCCTACAAGTATATATTCCTCCCTCATAATAATTTTCAGTAGCATCATGAACGAATTCAACAATATAACCATCACATAAAGCATTCTTTTCATGATCTACAAGCATAGAAAATTTACTACTCTCCACATAAGCAAAATTCTTCTCATGAATAATAGTGGGAGAAAACTCAACAAAAAACTATCATAAGATTGAAAATTAAGATCAAGATGACAAGTTTCATGGTTATCATTATTGTTTAAAGCATACGTGTCATCACAATAATCATCATAGATAGGAGGCATGCTTTCATCATAGTAAATTTGCTCATCAAAGCTTGGGGGACAAAAAATATCATCTTCATCAAACATAGCTTCCCCAAGCTTGTGGCTTTGCATATCATTAGCATCATGGATATTCAAGGAATTCATACTAACAACATTGCAATCATGCTTATCATTCAAAGATTTAGTGCCAAACATTTTAATGCATTCTTCTTCTAACACTTTGGCACAATTTTCCTTTCCATCATACTCACGAAAGATATTAAAAAGATGAAGCGTATGAGGTAAACTCAATTCCATTTTTTTGTATTTTTCTTTTATAAACTAAACTAGTGCTAAAACAAGAAACAAAAAGATTCAATTGCAAGATCTAAAGATATACCTTCAAGCACTCACCTCCCCGGCAACGGCGCCAGAAAAGAGCTTAGTTGACGGGGAGTGAGTGCCGCTTACCTAGCCTCCCCGGCAACGGCGCCAGGCCCCCTGGTGCTCCACCGACCTCAACTCCAACTCCATATATTCGTGTTCGGGGAGAAAAAAATCAGAGAGAAAGATTCATCGCGTTTTACGATACAGAGCCGCCGCCAAGCCCTAAACTCTCTTGGGAGGGCTGATCTGGAGTTCGTTCGGGGCTCCGGAGAGGGGAATCCATCGCCATCGTCATCATCAACCATCCTCCATCACCAATTTCATGATGCTCACCGCCGTGCGTGAGTAATTCCATCGTAGGCTTGCTGGACGGTGATGGATTGGATGAGATTTATCATGTAATCGAGTTAGTTTTGTTAGGGTTTGATCCCTAGTATCCACTATGTTCTGAGATTGATGTTGCTATGACTTTGCTATGCTTAATGCTTGTCACTAGGGTCCGAGTGCCATGATTTCAGATCTGAACCTATTATGTTTTCATGAATATATGTGAGTTCTTGATCCTATCTTGCAAGTCTATAGTCACCTACTATGTGTTATGATCCGGCAACCCCGAAGTGACAATAATCGGGACCACTCCCGATGATGACCATAGTTTGAGGAGTTCATGTATTCACTATGTGTTAATGCTTTGGTCTGGTACTCTATTAAAAGGAGGCCTTAATATCCCTTAGTTTTCGTTAGGACCCCGCTGCCACGGGAGGGTAGGACAAAAGATGTCATGCAAGTTCTTTTCCATAAGCACGTATGACTATATTCGGAATACATGCCTACATTACATTGATGAATTGGAGCTAGTTCTGTGTCACCCTATGTTATGAATGTTACATGATGAACCGCATCCGGCATAATTCTCCATCACCGATCCAATGCCTACGAGCTTTTCACATATTGTTCTTCGCTTATTTACTTTACCGTTGCTACTGTTACAATCACTACAAAACCCAAAAATATTACTTTTGCTATCGTTAACGTTACTATCATACTACTTTGCTACTAAATACTTTGCTGCAGATACTAAGTTATCCAGGTGTGGTTGAATTGACAACTCAACTGCTAATACTTGAGAATATTCTTTGGCTCCCCTTGTGTCGAATTAATAAATTTGGGTTGAATACTCTACCCTCAAAAACTGTTGCGATCCCCTGTACTTGTGGGTTATCAAGGAGGAAGAGAGCAATTCTTCCCCTAAGAGGAGGAAGAAGAAAAGGGCGACCTCCGCATACCTAGAGGCGGAGGCGTCCAAAAAGGGGGAAGATATCCCTCTCGGATGGCTCGGACTCGAATGCCGAAGTCATCCCCTAGTGGCGCCCCAGGGCAAAGCCCCTGGCCGAATCGTAAGCATTCAAAGATACTGTACATACATCCGGACTTTTACAATTTGTAGGATAACATATCATTATCTGTTCCAGTCCGGCTCGTGATCTCCCCCAACAATCATC
Source organism: Aegilops tauschii subsp. strangulata (assembly GCF_002575655.3). NCBI lineage: Eukaryota > Viridiplantae > Streptophyta > Magnoliopsida > Poales > Poaceae > Aegilops > Aegilops tauschii. Next base: position 62,658,118 of record NC_053039.3, on the reverse strand, counting down.
ATCTTCAGGGAACTCTCTAGTGCCGGAGATGGTGGAGAGCGAGACGCCTCCACGAGCCTCTCCGCCACATGTCGCGGATGACACCGAGGTGTTATCCCAAAGGACCTCTCTGGGCCATGGAGAAGTGCGGAAGGCCGCCAAGACGGTGCCAGAGGGTAATGCCTTGGCTGTCGAGAACATGGGGGGCACAACCCCCATGGAGACTGATGATGGGGGCCCGGACCAGTTCGGTCCCCAGCCGAATACCACTCCGGAGACCCATACGGCTCCGGAATCGAGTGAGCAACCCCCTTTGAAGGAGGAGGGAGTGTCGACTCCACCGGCGACCTCCATCAATCCGGAGGCGCCGGACATTTTGATGGAAGCACTTCGACGTGCTTCCGTCGTGGAGGAGCACCGTACCCTGATGGGTACGGTGGTTGAGAAGGTTAAGTCCGCCAAAAGCGGGCTGAACGAAGCCTTCACTAGCCTATTAACAGGCTTTGAGGTATGCAATGTAATATTCTTAGCCGCTTTACCTGTGCAAAAAATATGCCTGTGTATAGATAGTAGCCCCTGAGACTCTGTTTGTCTTTTTGAAAAAGGGCCGGACAGAGGATCAAATATTCGCCGGAGATAACATACTTGTCTATTTTGATAAACAGGTTTCACTGTTAGCGGCGACCGTCCAGGCCGTCGAAGTATCCGAGCTCAAGCAGAAGCTGGAGCAGGCCGATGAGGATCTTGTTAGCATCAACAAGCGGTTTGATGAGGCGCAAGGTATCTTTTGAAAAAGTGTGTACACACCTGAAGTAAAATGCCAATGTGGAGTCTAATCTCCTGTGTTGTCCTGATCATATTTGCAGGTAGTGCGGGCGAGGTCGAAGCCCTGAAGAGCGCCCTTGCCCAAGCCAAGGAGCAGGCACAGGTGAGCCAGGCGGCCGCTGACAAAGCGCCGTGGATTTAAAGGCCGAGCAGGTCACCCGCCGCAAGTATGAGGAGCGGGTGACCGAAGTGGAACGGGAGCTCGAGGATGCTGCTAGCAAGTGCGAGACCTTGGAGAAGAAGAACAAGGCCCAAGCGGCCGATCTCGCCAAGGCTCTATAGGAGGCCAAGGAGGGGCGGACCGAGTCTCGGGTGGCTTGCGAGGAGATCAAGCAAGCCAAACAGATAGCGGCTGGTAAGCCTTTTCTTTTACAGAGTATATTTGGCGGTCGAAGATATGCTTTGCTAAATCCACTATGGAGTGCTCCAGACGCCTTTGCGGATCTCCCAAGGAGTGATGCCGATGCCGCACAGTATTTTCGGGCCCAAGAAGGGAACACGACGAAGAAGCTCTTCTGGTCGCAGTACCTGGCGCCACAACGGCCAGCGCTGCTAAACAACCAGATGATGCAGCTGGCGGAGCTGCATAGGATGTCCAGTTTGGCCATGAAGGACATCATAGTCCGGCTAAGGCCAGTCGAACCCATTCCTAGTAGCTACTTCGGCTTGGTCAAGCGGCTCGGCGACGCCTTGCCCCGAGTTGAGGCTGTGAAGCGCTCGGCGTGCATAGAGGGCGTGTCGGATGCCTTTGCCCGTGTCAAGATGCACTGGGCGAAGATGAAGGCCGCCGTCATGGAAGTCGAGGGTCCACCCGAAGGCAAGGACTAACGCAAGCCGGAGCGATACTTCAAGGACGTCCTGGAGGGTGCCCGTTTGATAGAGGGTCAATGCTCAAAGGATATTATGTTTGAATGAATGTATCCGGGCTACCCAGACTTTGTGTTATGAAACAAGTCCTTTGTAATGTACTTGTGCTTTTATCTGAAATATATTCCTCCTGTGCGGTCGTATTTATTTCTGAAAGTTTACCAGTCGTCGGCTTCAGCCCCCACGTAGGTACTACATGGGTGTTCGGAATAGCACATGACCACACTTGACCCAATGTCTTGGTCCGTAAAGGAGGTGACCATGCAGTGAACTAGGCAATCAGACTATGCGGCTTTATCACTCTCACTTAGCCATAGGAGTTTTACAAGGGGACTATGATCTAGCCCCTGGTGCGCGTGCAACTCTCCGAACTTGGATGCTTTAGGCGCGTGACCGGGTGGAGGCCAGTCCTTCGTATAATACGGAAAAAATCACAAAAGATTTAGTAAGTCACCGAACCGCTGACCAGCTCTCGCTATATCATGACAGTCAGTTTTCGGCTTTCTCTACTGAGGTGTTTGACTGGACGAGCCAGAAACACAATAGCAGTAGTTCTCCCTTTACTACCTTAGCCGAACAAGCGGAATGTAAGGTGGTAACCACAGGAGCCGGGCAACCCAACTATTGACCAAAGACATGATTCAGAGGCGATGCATATAATGCGGTGTTCGGGAAGCCGAAGTATACTATAAAAGTGTTCGGACTTTTTGTTTTTGAAGAAAAAGGTATGTATGTGGCCGAATAGAGCCCCTAGCAATTTGTGCCGGGGTGTATATGTCAATCTGTCAAGAAGGCGGAATACAGATTATGAAATAAGCCAATACCGAATAAGTTTGGGCAACACTGTTTCCGCTATAGTCTGATTGATAAGTCAAACGTGTTCTTCCGGAGAATGCCACAATGATCAAGGCTATTTTACATGCCAAGAATTTGAGAACAAGGGAAAGCTGCATACATGTCCTAAAAAAGGTGGTCTTGAAGATCCTTTGGACACCCTGCCGCACGTCTGCGCCGCTTTTCTCTTTTGGTGTGGGATCCTTTGAGAGGATCAATTAATCGAGTATACAGAAGAGGCCTGGGAAAGGGCCCTTTGTACCACCGAAAATTGAGTTGGGTTTTAAAGAACCTGAAAATTAAATAAAATAAAAAAAGAGAGAAAAAGAGGAAGATTACTAAGGTCCGAATAAGGTCGAGCCGTATTGTGGACTTTCCCCTTAATGTGCCTCCGTCCCTGCCCATGGTATTTTTAGTGCGTAGTTATGTAGGCGCAGTACGTATGTCGCGATTAGGTGGGGGTTTTGACGGAGGCGGAATTGCTAATCAAGTTCTGGATTAACCGAACTGTCGTTCTGCGGGGTAGAACAGACTCGTTTGATAGTGTCCCGGGGCTTGCTGGCCGATGGAGTATTCGGCTTGATAAGGCCATCCTGTACCTCGGCGGCGAGGGCCGCGGTATGCTCCTCAGTGCAGAGGGAGAGCTCCATGTTTCCGTTGACTGTTATGACGCCACGTGGTCTGGGCATCTTGAGCTTTAGATAAGCATAGTGCGGGACCGCATTGAAACGGGCGAACACGGTTCGTCCGAGCAGTGCGTGATAGCCAATGTGGAAAGGGACGATGTCGAAGATCAAGTCTTCGCTTCTGAAGTTATCTGGTGAGCCGAAGACTACTTCCAGCGTTATGGACCCTGTGCAGCAGGCCTCTATGCCGGGTATCACTAATTTGAAAGTGGTTTTAGTGGGCTTGATTCTTGACGGATCAATGCCCATTTTGCGGACAGTGTCCTGATAAAGAAGGTTAAGACTGCTACCGCCGTCCATAAGGACTCGCGTGAGATGGAATCTGTCGATAATTGGATCGAGGACCAATGATGTCGAACCTCCATGACGTATATTGGTCGGATGGTCTCTGCGATCAAAAGTGATCGGACAGGCTGACCATGGGTTGAATTTTGGGGCGACTGGCTCTATGGCATAGACGTCCCTTAGTGCGCGCTTGCGCTCCCGCTTAGGGATATGAGTAACATAGATCATATTTACTGTTTTTACCTTGGGGAGAAATTTATTTTGCCCCCTGTGTTCGTTGGGCAAGGCTCATCGCCGTCCTCGCTAGGCGGCCCTTTCCCCTTGTGTTCGGTGTTTAGCTTTCCGGTCTGTTTAAAGACCCAAAAATTTCTGTTGGTATGATTAGCAGGCTTGTCAGGGGTGCCATGGATCTGGCAGGGTCGGTCGAGTATTCTTCCAAACTAGATGGATGATACGTCTCCAACGTATCTATAATTTTTTATTGTTCCATGCTATTATATTATCTGTTTTGGATGTTTAATGGGCTTTACTAAGCACTTTATATTATTTTTGGGACTAACCTACTAACCGAAGGCCCAGTGCAAATTGTTGTTTTTATGCCTATTTCAGTGTTTCGCAGAAAAGGAATATCAAACGGAGTCCAAACGGAATGAAACCTTCGGGAGAGTTATTTTTGGAACAAACATGATCCAGAGGACTTGGAGTGGACGTCACGAGGCAGGGAGGCGCGCCTGCCCCCCTGGGCACGCCCCCCACCCTCGTGGGCCCCTCGCAGCTCCACCGACCTACTTCTTCCTCCTATATATACCCATATACCCCGAAAACATCCAGGGGCACCACGAAACCCTATTTCCACCGCCGCAACCTTCTGTACCCGTGAGATCCCATCTTGGGGCCTTTTCCGGCGCTCCGCCGGAGGGGGAATCGATCATGGAGGGCTTCTACATCAACACCATAGCCTCTCCGATGATGTGTGAGTAGTTTACCACAGACCTTCGGGTCCATAGTTATTAGCTAGATGACTTCTTCTCTTTCTTTGGATCTCAATACAAAGTTCTCCTCGATCTTCTTGGAGATCTATTCGATGTAATTCTTTTTGTGGTGTGTTTGTCGAGATCCGATGAATTGTGGGTTTATGATCAAGATTATCTATGAACAATATTTGGTTCTTCTCTGAATTCTTATATGTATGATTTGTTATCTTTGCAAGTCTCTTCGAATTATCAGTTTGGTTTGGCCTACTAGATTGATCTTTCTTGCAATGGGAGAAGTGCTTAGCTTCGGGTTCAATCTTGCGGTGTCCTTTCCCAGTGACAGCAGGGGCAGCAAGGCATGTATTGTATTGTTGCCATCGAGGATAAAAAGACGGGGTTTATATCATACTAGAACATGATAGCGCGCGTTGCCGCGCCCGCCCAATTTTAGAATGTAATAATCAAAGCTTTTGTAAATATTTTTGTTATGCACACTCTTGCCCCATTTTTACATTTGTTCAAATTTCTATTCATCATTGGACATTCGAAGGGAAAAAGAAGAGAGGTCCTGTATTTTCTCAGAGAAGAACAAAGAGGCGTCGCTTATTAGTTAGCATATTTTCTCAACAAGAACAAGAGGCCAAAATTAAGTTGATGCATGTTCTTATGAGTAGCATATAAGATAAAAAAATCAAATCGCTCAATCTTCCGCTCTTACGTTTACCTCAACATTTGCATCTGACATAGGGAAGCAAAGCAGAAAATGAAGTGATTGATTGGCTTGAGAGGTAATTAAACAGTTAGTGTAAGAATGTTTGATATGTTTCATCTACATAATATCAAGATACATGCATTTTGTAGCTACCCATAGATACTTCGGAGACATGGATTTGTGAATAAAAAGGGATCGGAAGTAGATATATGACATATCACCACAAAAGGAATCTAGGCGCAGGCAGTGCAAGTTCTATGGGAGGCCGCTCGATCAAGCCATGTGACTGGCCAAATGAATCCCCTGGCAAGAGCCATAAAACTGAAATACGTCGATGCTTACAAAAAATGCTAGCTAATCTGAAGTGTCGAATAGGTGCAGAATAAAGTTACCTCACGCCAAGTACAACATTGCGCTTTGTCATCCATGATTCCTTGTTGCCCGTGACATTTGAGTCAATGGGTATTTGAACATGTATCTGCCCACAAGCCACACGAGCACATTAGTACGAGACGTTGGCCGCGGACAGTTGCGGCAAGCCTAAGTTCTCAATCCAGTCCTAGTTTTACCTGCCTTCCCATGATCCGCATCTCACCTTCATCTTCCCATCACCCAGCACAGAGAAGCGCCCGAAGGAGGCAGGCAGAGAGGAAAAGAACGGCGGCGGCTGTGGCGGCCGAAGAGGGACGGGAGAGGAGGGACAGGGGTGCGGGGATGAAAGAAGGTGTGGGCCATCTAAACGGGCCAATGAATTCAATGCACTGGCCCGATCACAATACCAGCCCAATCAACCACAACAGAGCTAGAGAGCTCTACAGAGCAGCGGCCCAAGAAACGAGTGAAGACAGTCAGACTACTTGCGATCGATGCAATCGGACGGCGAGCAACGGCAAAGCGTCGTGGAGGCTCCTAGGTCGCTCAGTCATACTGTTTCTTAATTGCTTGAGTTTATCCCTCTACATCATGTCATCTTGCTTAATGCGTCACTCCATTCTTATGAACTTAATACTCTAGATGCATGCTGGATAGCAGTCGATGTGTGGAGTAATAGTAGTAGATGCAGAATTGTTTCGGTCTACTTGTCGCGGACGTGATGCCTATATACATGATCATGCCTAGATATTCTCATAATTATGCACTTTTCTTTCAATTGCTCGATAGTAATTTGTTCACCCACTGTAATACTTATGCTATCTTGAGAGAAGCCACTAGTGAAACCTATGGCCCCCGGGTCTATTTTCCATTACATTAATCTCCCGCCAACGTGCTATTTCTGTCGCCGTTTATTTTGCAATCTTTACTTTCAATCTATATCATAAAAATACCAAAAATATTTATCTTATTATCTCTATCAGATCTCACTTTTTCAAGTGGCCGTGAAGGGATTGACAACCCCTTTATCGCGTTGGTTGCAAGGTTCTTATTTGTTTGTATAGGTACGAGGCGACTTGTGTGTAGTCTCCTACTGGATTGATACCTTGGTTCTCAAAAACTGAGGGAAATACTTACGCTACTTCGTTGCATCACCCTTTCCTCTTCAAGGGAAAAACCAACGCAAGCTCAAGAGGTAGCAAGAAGGATTTCTGGCGCCGTTCCCGGGGAGGCTTACGCGAAGCAAAGTCAAGATTTGATCTCCCGTCAACTAGCCAATTTCTGGCGCCGTTGCCGGGGAGATCTACGCACAAGTCAAGACATATCAAGTACCCATCATAAAATCTTATCCCTCGCATTACATTATTTGCCATTTGCCTCTCGTTTTCCTCTCCCCCACTTCTAAAACGAATTTCGAAAACCTTTGCCTTTTCTTCGCCTTCTTCCCGTATGTCTTTTTGTTTGTGTTTCCATGTGCCTTCTATTTGCTTGCATCTTTGCTTGCTAAAAATCTATTGATATGGATCCACTTAAAGTGTTCTACTTGGATCATCTTCGATCTATATGTGCTCGTGCTGAAACCCCAACTAGTCTAGTTGAGGGAAAATCTTTAGATGAGCATGCTCATTTTGTGCGTCATCGCTTGTCTGAAAAGGGGAAGCTCTTATGGTATCAAATAAATAGTTTGCCATGCTATGCTTGGAATCGTTGTGAAATATATGATTTTACTTGTTGCTCTAAGAACCCTAAAAAACACCTTCCCTACCTATGTGAGTTTAATGATAATGAAATCTTATGTTCTTATGGAAAGGGTGTTTATAGTTACTATGATATCGAACAAATTGATAAATTTGTCGTTTTTAAGGGTGCTCATGAAGTTGCTTCTTTGATTGAAAAGTATGATATTACTCCCTACAAATCGGAAAAATTACGACATACTTAAATATTGCTATGAAAACTATGCTCATAATGCCTATGTTAAGGAATTTATTGAGAGAATAACCGTTGCTTTGGAAGAAATAATGATATGCACGAATCTATAGATAATTATGATTCCGATGATTTGATTGAAATTTCCCTTAATGAACATGATGCTTGCTATTCTTGTGGTCATGATGCCAATATTTTTGAAGACGAATTTGCTATAGTTCCTTATGTTAAACATGAGATCGTTGCTATTGCACCCATACTTGATAGTTTGTTTGATGAAAAGCATGATTGCAATGATGTTATTATAAATTCTATTGATGTCAATTGTGTTAATGATATGCAAAACCCCAAGCTTGGGGATGCTAGTTTTGCTATGACTACTATTTGTTGCAATGATCATGATTGGGGTGATTCTTCTTTTGATCTTGAAAATTTATTTAAGCCCCATGATAAATATGAGATTGATAATAGTGTTTGCAATATTATTGAAAGTGAGTTTGGAAGAGTGTCAACTTTAGATCCCACATATTTGGAGAATGTTCAAACTTATGAAATTTTTGATGAAAGTGGGTTTTGAGAGGTCATGACTTTAGTTAATGTTAATCCCACTATTTTGGAAGAGTGTCAACTTTGCATGCATGTGGATCGTGTTGAAAATATTTTATGTGATAGCTATTCTGTTGAATTTGCTTATGATCCCATATGTAATTATTATGAGAGAGGAAAATATGAATGTAGAAATTTCCATGTTACTAAATTACCTCTTGTTATGTTGAGATTGCTATTGTTTCTTTCCGCTTCCTTGCATATGCTAATTTTTGCTTGCTATGATAATTTGTTTGCTTATAAAATGTCTATGCATAGGAAGTATGTTAGACTTAGATGTGTTTATCACGTGTTCTATGATGCTCTCTTTGTGCTTTAATTCTTGTCTTTCACTTGAGCATCATTAAAATCATCAATGCCTAGCTAGGGGCGTTAAACGATAGCGCTCGTTGGGAGGCAACCCAATTTTATTTTTGTTTCTTGCTTTTTGGTTCTGTTTAGTAAGAAATAATTCATCTAGATTCTGTAAAGATGTGATTTCATGTTTTAATTAGTGTTTGTGCCAAGTAGAACCTTTGGGAAGACTTGGGTGAAGTCTTTATGATCTTGCTGTAAAAAACAGAAACTTTAGCGCTCACGAGATTAGTTGCCATTTTTTTTACTGGAGAGTGCTTTTAGGTTGATTCTTTTTGAAGATGATTATTAGATAAATTCCTCACGTCCAGCAATTTATTTAATAATTTTTGGAGTTACAGAAGTATACGTTTGATCCATATTACTACAGACTGTTCTGATTTTGACAGATTCTATTTTTCGTGTGTTGTTTGCTTATTTTGATGAATCTATGACTAGTATCGGAGGGTATGAACCATAGAGAAGTTGGAATACAGTAGGTTTAACACCAATATAAATAAAGAATGAGTTCATTACAGTACCTTATGGTGGTGATTTGTTTTCTTATACTAACGGAGCTCATAAGATTTTCTGTTGAGTTTTGTGTTGTGAAGTTTTCAAGTTTTGGGTAAAGATTTGATGGATTATGGAATAAGGAGTGGCAAGAGCCTAAGCTTGGGGATGCCCAAGGCAACCCAAGGTAAAATTCAAGGACAACCAAAAGCCTAAGCTTGGGGATGCCCCGGAAGGCCTCCCCTCTTTCGTCTTCGTCTATCGGTAACTTTACTTGAGGCTATATTTTTATTCACCACATGATATGTGTTTTGCTTGGAGCGTCTTGTATGATTTGAGTCTTTTGATTTTAGTTTACAACAATCATCCTTGGTGTACACACCTTTTGTGAGAGACACACATGAATCGGAATTTATTAGAATACTCCATGTGCTTCACTTATATCTTTTGAGCTAGATAATTTTGCTCTAGTGCTTCACTTATATCTTTTAGAGCACGGTGGTGGTTTTATTTTATAGAAATTATTGATCTCTCATGCTTCACTTATATTATTTTGAGAGTCTTTTAGAACAGCATGGTAGTTTTCTTTGGCTATAAAATTAGACCTAATATGATGAACATCCAAGATAGGTATAATAAAAATTATCATATAAAGTGCATCGAATACTATGAGAAGTTTGATACTTGATAATTGTTTTGAGATATGAAGATGGTGATATTAGAGTCATGCTAGTTGAGTAGTTGTGAATTTGAGAAATACTTGTTCTAAAGTTTGTGATTCCCGTAGCATGCACGTATGGTGAACCGTTATGTGATGAATTCGGAGCATGATTTATTTATTGATTGTCTTCCTTATGAGTGGCGGTCGGGGACGAGCGATGGTCTTTTCCTACCAATCTATCCCCCTAGGAGCATGCGCGTAGTACTTCGTTTCGATAACTAATAGATTTTTGCAATAAGTATGTGAGTTCTTTATGACTAATGTTGAGTCCATGGATTATACGCACTCTCACCCTTCCACCATTGCTAGCCTCTCTAATACCGCGCACCTTTCGCCGGTATCATACACCCACCATATACCTTCCTCAAAACAGCCACCATACCTACCTATTATGGCATTTCCATAGCCATTCCGAGATATATTGCCATGCAACTTAACACCGTTCCGTTTATTATGACACGCTTCATCATTGTCATATATCATGTAGTTGACATCATATTTGTGGCAAAGCCACCTTTATAATTCTTTCATACATGTCATTCTTGATTCATTGCATATCCCGACACATCGCCGGAGGCATTCACATAGAGTCATATTTTGTTCTAAGTATTGAGTTGTAAGAAAATAAAAGTGTGATGATCATAATTATTAGAGCATTCTCCCAAGTGAGGAAAGGATGATGGAGGCTATGATTCCCCCACAAGTCGTGATGAGACTCCGGACGAAAAGAAAAAAAAGAAAAGAAAAAAAGAGGCCATAAAAAAGAGGAAAAGGCCCAAATAAAAAAAGAGAGAAAAAGAGAGAAGGGACAATGTTACTATCCTTTTACCACACTTGTGCTTCAAAGTAGCACCATGATCTCCATGATAGAGAGTCTCCTATGTTGTCACTTTCATATACTAGTGGCAATTTTACATTATAGAACTTGGCTTGTATATTCCAATGATGGGCTTCCTCAAAATGCCCTAGGTCTTCGTGAGCAAGCGAGTTGGATGCACACCCACTTAGTTTCTTTTGTCGAGCTTTCATACACTTATAGCTCTAGTGCATCCGTTGCATGGCAATCCCTACTCACTCATATTGATATCTATTGATGGGCATATCCATAGCCCATTGATACGCCTAGTTGATGTGAGACTATCTTCTCCTTTTTGTCTTCTTCACAACCACCATTCTATCCCACATATAGTGCTATGTCCATGGCTCACGCTCATCTATTGCGTGAAGATTGAAAAAGTTTGAGAACATCAAAAGTATGAAACAATTGCTTGGCTTGTCATCGGGGTTGTGCATGATTAAATACTTTGTGTGATGAAGATAGAGCATAGCCAGACTATATGATTTTGTAGGGATAACTTTCTTTGGCCATGTTATTTTGAGAAGACATGATTGCTTTGTTATTATGCTTGAAGTATTATTATTTTCATGTCAATATTAAAATTTTGTCTTGAATCTTTCGGATCTGAACATTCATGCCACAAAAAAGGAAATTACATTGAGAAATATGCTAGGTAGCATTCCACATCAAAAATTCTGTTTTTATCATTTACCTACTCGAGGACGAGCAGGAATTAAGCATGGGGATGCTTGATACGCCTCCAACGTATCTATAATTTTTGATTGTTCCATGCTATTATATTATCTGTTTTGGATGTTTAATGGGCTTTACTAAGCACTTTTATATTATTTTTGGGACTAACCTACTAACCGAAGGCCCAATGCAAATTGCTGTTTTTTTGCCTATTTAAGTGTTTCGCAGAAAAGGAATATCAAACGGAGTCCAAACGGAATGAAACCTTCGGGAGAATTATTTTTGGAACAAACATGATCCAGAGGACTTGGAGTGGACGTCAAGAAAGAAGCGAGGAGGCCACGAGGTAGGGAGCCGCGCCTGCCCCCTAGGCACGCTCCCACCCTCGTGGGCCCCTCGCAGCTCCACCGACCTACTTCTTCCTCCTATATATACCCATATATCCCGAAAACATCCAGAGGCACCACAAAACCCTATTTCCACCGCCGCAACCTTCTGTACCCGTGAGATCCCATCTTGGGGCCTTTTTCGGCGCTCCGCCAGAGGGGGAATCGATCATGGAGGGCTTCTACATCAACACCATAGCCTCTCCGATGATGTGTGAGTCGTTTACCACAGACCTTCGGGTCCATAGTTATTAGCTAGATGGCTTCTTCTCTCTCTTTGGATCTCAATACAAAGTTCTCCTCGATCTTCTTGGAGATCTATTCGATGTAATTCTTTTTGCGGTGTGTTTGTCGAGATCCGATGAATTGTGGGTTTATGATCAAGATTATCTATGAACAATATTTGGTTCTTCTCTGAATTCTTATATGTATGATTTGTTATCTTTGCAAGTCTCTTCGAATCATCAGTTTGGTTTGGCCTACTAGATTGATCTTTCTTGCAATGGGATAAGTGCTTAGCTTTGGGTTCAATCTTGCGGTGTCCTTTCCCAGTGACAGCAGGGGAAGCAAGGCACGTATTGTATTTTTGCCATCGAGGATAAAAAGACGGGGTTTATATCATATTGCTTGAGTTTATCCCTCTACATCATGTCATCTTGCTTAATGCGTTACTCCGTTCTTATGAACTTAATACTCTAGATGCATGCTGGATAGCGGTCGATGTGTGGAGTAATAGTAGTAGATGCAGAATCGTTTCGGTCTACTTGTCGCGGACGTGATGCCTATATACATGATCATGCCTAGATATTCTCATAATTATGCACTTTTCTATCAATTGCTCGACAGTAATTTGTTCACCCACCGTAATACTTATGCTATCTTGAGAGAAGCCACTAGTGAAACCTATGGCCCCCAGGTCTATTTTCCATTACATTAATCTCACGCCAACGTGCTAATTCTGTTGTCGTTTATTTTGCAATCTTTACTTTCAATCTATATCATAAAAATACCAAAAATATTTATCTTATTATCTCTATCAGATCTCACTTTTGCAAGTGGCCCTGAAGGGATTGACAACCCCTTTATCGTGTTGGTTGCAAGGTTCTTATTTGTTTGTGTAGGTACGAGGCGACTTGTGTGTAGTCTCCTACTGGATTGATACCTTGGTTCTCAAAAACTGAGGGAAATACTTACGCTACTTTGCTGCATCACCCTTTCCTCTTCAAGGGAAAAACCAACGCATGCTCAAGAGGTAGCAATGGACCATGCATCTTTGTTTCCTTTGAATGGCTTCTTCCGCTGACCGGGTTTAGAGCCACTGAATCCGGCATTGACCGCTATGTCTTCGGTATCTTCATTGTTGCTTCGACGCTTGTGTTTGTTGTGTCATGGCCTACCGTTGCCGTCTCTGGCTTCGGAGGTGCCAGGGTCGCTGGTGTTGTTACTTCTGCGAGCTAGCCAGCTATCTTCTCCCACGCAAAAGCGGGTCATCAGTGTGGTAAGAGCTGCGATGGACTATGGTTTTTCTTGGCCGAGGTGTCGGGCGAGCCACTCGTTCCGGACGCTGTGTTTGAAGGCCGCGAGGGCTTCGGCGTTTGGACAATCGACAATTTGGTTCTTTTTTATTAAGAACCTTGTCCAGAGCTTCCGGGCCGACTCTCCGGGTTGCTGGACTATGTGACTAAGGTCATCGGCGTCTGGAGGCCGAACATAGTTACCTTGGAAGTTGTCTCTAAATGCATATTCCAAATCTTCCCAGCTACCAATAGAGTTTTCTGGGAGGCTGTTTAACAAGTGTCGTGCTGGTCCCTTGAGTTTTAGGGGGAGGCACTTGATGGCATGGAGATCGTCACCGCGAGCCATGTGGATGTGGAGAAGAAAATCTTCGATCCATACTGCGGGATCTGTCGTTCCATCGTATGATTCAATGTTCACGGGTTTAAACCCTTCTGGGAACTGGTGCTCCATTACCTCATCGGTGAAGCATAAGGGGTGTGCGGCGCCTCTGTATAGGGCAACGTCACGGCGCAGTTCGGATGAAGTCCGTATGCGGTTTTCGGCCTGGGTGAGGTTGTGCCTGTCGCGCCAGGCCTCATGGTCGTCTTCTCGCATTAAGGCACGCCCCCTTGATCCATAGATTGATCTAGCTTGGCCTGCTCTATTGTCCAGGTCCTGTCGTAGGTCGTAGGTGTATCCTGGAGCCGCTGTCCCTCTGCCTCTACGGCGAGGTGGTGCGGGTTGGTGTTCGGCGTAGGTGGCTGCTTTATCTCGCCCACGTGGTGGCCGGTCTGGTTCATCAGCACGGTCATGTCTTGATGGTATGGGCTCGAGGGCCTCGTCATCAAATTGTGGTAGTAGCCGACGCTTCAGATAACTCTTTGCTGGGCATTGAAGGCCATACTCTTCGGCGGCTAGGACCTGGGTCCATCTGTCGTTGAGTGTATCCTGTTCGGCTTGGAGCTGTTGCTGCTTCTTTTTTAGGCTTCTCGCAGTGGCGATTAGCTGGCGCTTGAAGTGCTCCTGCTCGAGTGGTTCCTCTGGCATGATGAATTCTTCGTCGCCGAGGCTCACATCACCCTCGGAGATTGGTAGATAGTTACTATCCTCTGAGTCCTCGTTCCCGGCCGGATCGTCAGGGTTAACTTGCCCCTCCTCCTAATCATCCTATTCGGATGTTGGCTCGATGGGGGCTTCGGGGTCTTCGGCGTTCTTCGGAGTGTTGTTGTCTCCGGTGCCGGTATTGCTGTCTTTTTCGCGACGCGATTTTGAGCGGCGCCTCTGACGTCGACGCTTTGGAGGTGCCTCATCAGGCTTGTCCTCAACCGGATCCATCCTGTCGTCGCCGTCGTCCTCTTTGGTGTGTCCACCATATACACATCGTATGTGGAGGTGGCCGTCCAACGTCCGGTAAACGGCGGGTCTTGGCCTTGTTCGTCTCCGGCATCGTCGTTCATGCCGTCGATGTCTTCAGAGGCGTAGTCCAGCATGTCGGTTAAATCTTTGACAGTGGCTATGAAGTGGGCGGCGGGTGGGACGTAAAATTCCCCGCTTTCAGCCCCTAGTCTGGGCTGGGCGTAATTCGGAGGTGATTTCTCTGTGGTGGCGAGGGATCGCATTAAGTGCAGTGCCTCGTTTAAGAGCGAGGTTTGGACGGGGAAGCGAGAGTCCGTGGAGCTAGGTCGGGCGAAAGCCTCCTGGCCATGCTCACTTGGCGTGGACCTCGAGAGTTCGGAGGAGTCCGGGGGCGAGTCCGGCTTTCCAATGACATGGGGAGCCCAATTTGACTCCGGGCTGGCCGATGGCACCGTTCCCTCCGGATCTCTAGTAGCGAGCTTCATGATTGTAGAGAGTCTGGTGGGCTCCAAACTCCCATCTTCGGACTCGGTAGTTTGCTCCGGATCTAAGACTAGAGCGGAGGTCGAGGCCGCGAACCCCTCGAAGATCAAGTCTCCTCGGATATCAGTGACATAATTCAGATTTCCAAAACTAATCCGATGACCGGGGACGTAGCTGTCGATCTGTTCAAGGTGGCCAATCGAGTTGGCACGCAACGTGAAGCCGCCGAACACGAAAATTTGACCGGGGAGAAAAGTCTCCCCCGAAACAACATCGTTGTAGATGATCGAACGAGCCATCGAACCTTCTGTCGACGGCACAGTGGAACTCTCAATGAAAGCACCAATGTTGGTGTCAAACCGGCCGATCTCGGGTAGGGGGTCCCGAACTGTGCGTCTGAGGATCAAAGGTATCAGGAGACAAAGGGGACACGATGTTTTGCCCAGGTTCAGGCCATCTTGATGGAGGTAATACCCTACTTCCTGCATGATTGACTTTGATGAGTATAGGTGTAACGCCCGGATAATTAAGCTATAGTAATCCCACGATAACGGTGCCACGTCACCCCGGTTACTGTTGTTAATATCGCGTTGGATCAAAACTTTTCAAAATTTAAATTCAAAATAATGTCAACAATAAAAGTTTTTCAAAATTTAAAACAAAAATATTCGGGGTGTGCAAATAAATGCCTAGGAATTTATGGTGTGGGATCCATGCTTTTATAAAAGACCTAAATACTTAAAATGAATTAAAACAGAAAAGAAAATAAATAAAGAAAAGAAAATACAAAAACAGAAAACAAACTAACAAAAAAATAGAAAAGAACCCCACGCACTCGGCCAGCTAGCCCAGCTGTTAGCCAGGCCGGCCCAACCGGCCCAGCCGGCCACTTTCCCCCACTCCTCCTTATCCCCTCACCCACCGAAACCCTAACCTACCCCACTCCCCACTCGCCCCCTCCCACTCCCACACGTCTCTCATCCAACCCCCCATCGATCCCGATCTGGATCGGGAAAAGGGAGGGCTCGAACGCCGCCGCCGCCGCAGGGACAACGCCGCCGCCGCCGCAGGGACCACACCGCCGCCTAGGACCTCCTCGCCGGCTTGCCTCCTCCACGCCGATGTCGTCCCCACCCACCTCCTCGACCCCCGCTGCCCGTAGCCCTACACTCCCGCGGTGAGGCACGGCCTCCACTCCCTCCTCTCTGTCTTCCTCGCGCGCCGTTAGCCGTGGCCACGCGCCGCCGTGACCCCGACCACTGCTTCGCTCGCACGACCCCGCCACCACCTCCACCGTTGCGGCCTACCCTGCGTCCCGCATCGCCACCAAACCGCTCACCCATTCCGGCCGCGCTCTGGCCGCGCTTGAGCGTGCCCCCGCGCTGGCCCGCGCCCTCCTGGCCTCATCTCTGCCTCGCCGCGCGAGCACGCGCCGCCCGCTGTGCCGCTTCTGCCTTCCCCCACACGCCCCCCAGCACCTGCAGTCGCCCGCTCCGCGCGTGCCTGCTGCTGCTGCTGCGGGCTTGGCTCCTGTGCTGCTAGCGCTGCCACCGCTGCTCTGTCACCCGCAGCTGCCAGCCTCGCCCATCCGCCTGGCCATGCTCGCCCGTGCCGCTCGAGCTTCCTGCGCGCGCGCTCGCCGCAGCTGCTGACGCTGCCGCCGCCCCTGCTAGTACTGCGCGTGCCCGCGGGAACCCCCGCCGCGCCTCAACCACTGCTCCCCTCGCGCCAGCACTCCGCCGGCCGCCACGGCCACCACCACTTCCCCCTGGCCGGAGCCTCGCCGCTTCCCGACGGCCTTCGTCCGCCGCGCCCCCTCGCCAGTCCCGTTCGGGCGGACGCCCGACACCCGGCGCCCGTTGCGCCTGACCCACCTTGGCCTATGGGCCAATGACCACTGGGCCAGTGCCCCCTGGCCCTATGACATGTGGGGCCCCACCCCCCAGAACGTTTTTGTATAAAAAAAGAATTAAAAAATATAATTAATTAATTAAGTTAATTAATCCTGTTTAAATTAATCTAATTAATTAGTTAATTTAATTAAACAGTAATTAATTAGCTAAACCCTAATTAAACTAAGCAGTGTATGACATGCGGGACCCACACGTAGTTGACCCAGTCAACTGCACAGTTGACTGCTGACGTAAGCATGCTGTCATGCTGACGTCATCTTTTACTATTCTGGATAATGTTGTATTAAATTAATTAAATAAATGCTAAAATTAATTTAAATCTTTTAAAAATCATATAAAATAATCCGTATCTCGGATGAAAATACTTTCTTCATGAAAGTTGCTCAGAACGACGAGACGAATCCGGATACGCAGCCTGTTCGCCCGCCACACATCCCTAACATATCGAACTCGCAACTTTCCCCCTCCGTTTCATCTGTCCGAAAATGCGAAACATCCGGAATACTTTCCCGGATGTTCCCCCCTTCGCCGGTACAACCTACTGCCGCGTTAGGGCACACCTAGCACCGCTCATTGTCATGTCACGCATCGTCATGCTTATGTTTGCATTGTATTTACTGTTTCTTCCCCCTTCTCTCCGGTAGACTACGAGACCGACGCTGCTGCTGCCCAGTTCGACTACGGAGTTGACGACCCCTCCTACTTGCCAGAGCAACAAGGCAAGCCCCCCCCTTGATCACCAGATATCGCCTATTCCTTCTCTATACTGCTTCCATTAGAGTAGTGTAGCATGTTACTGCTTTCGGTTAATCCTATACTGATGCATAGCCTGTCATTGTTGCTACAGTTGTTACCCTTACCTGCTATCCTACTGCTTAGTATAGGATGCTAGTGTTCCATCGGTGGCCCTACACTCTTGTCCGTCTGCCATGCTATACTACTGGGCCGTGATCACTTTGGGAGGTGATCACGGGTATATACTATATACTTTATATACATGACACATGTGGTGACTAAAGTCAGGTCGGCTCGTTGAGTACCCGCAAGTGATTCTGGTGAGGGGGCTGAAAGGACAGGTGGCTCCATCCCGGTAGAGGTGGGCCTGGGTTCCTGACGGCCCCCGACTGTTACTTTATGGCGGAGCGACAGGGCAGGTTGAGACCACCTAGGAGAGAGGTGGGCCTGGCCCTGGTCGGCGTTCGCGGATACTTAACACGCTTAACGAGATCTAGGTATTTGATCTGAGTCTGGCCATTTGGTCTATACGCACTAACCAGCTACGCGGGAACAGTTATGGGCACTCGACGTCGTGGTATCAGCCGAAGCTCTTTTTGACTTCAGCGACTGAGTGGCGCGCGCCGCATTGGACCGTAAGCTCGCGCTTGTATTAAGGGGGCTAGGTCTGCTTCCGGCCGCGTACGCAACGTGCAGGTGTGCAATGGGCGATGGGCCCAGACCCCTGCGCGCATAGGGTTTAGACCGGCGTGCTGACCTCTCTGTTGAGCCTAGGTGGGGCTGCGACGTGTTGATCTTCCGAGGCCGGGCATGACCCAGAAAAGTGTGTCCGGCCAAATGGGATCGAGCGTGTTGGGTTATGTGGTGCACCCCTGCAGGGAAGTTTATCTATTCGAATAGCCGTGTCCCTCGGTAAAAGGACGACCCGGAGTTGTACCTTAACCTTATGACAACTAGAACCGGATACTTAATAAAATACACCCTTCCAAGTGCCAGATACAACCCGGTGATTGCTCTCTAACAGGGCGACGAGGAGGGGATCGCCGGGTAGGATTATGCTATGCGATGCTACTTGGAGGACTTCAATCTACTCTCTTCTACATGCTGCAAGATGGAGGCTGCCAGAAGCGTAGTCTTCGACAGGACTAGCTATCCCCCTCATTCTGGCATTCTGCAGTTCAGTCCACTGATATGGCCCTTTACACATATACCCATGCATACGTAGTGTAGCTCCTTGCTTGCGAGTACTTTGGATGAGTACTCACGGTTGCTTTCCTTCCTCTTTTCCCCCTTTCCGTTCTACCTGATTGTCGCAACCAGAGGCTGGAGTCCAGGAGCCAGACGCCACCGTCGACAACGACTCCTACGACGCTGGAGGTGCCTACTACTACGTGCAGCCCGCTGACGACGACCAGGAGTAGATAGGAGGATCCCAGGCAGGAGGCCTGCGCCTCGTTCGATCTGTATCCCAGTTTGTGCTAGCCTTCTTAAGGCAAACTTGTTTAACTTATGTCTGTACTCAGATATTGTTGCTTCCACTGACTCGTCTATGATCGAGCACTTGTATTCGAGCCCTCGAGGCCCCTGGCTTGTATTATGATGCTTGTATGACTTATTTATGTTTTAGAGTTGTGTTGTGATATCTTCCCGTGAGTCCCTGATCTTGATCGTACACATTTGCGTGCATGATTAGTGTACGGTCAAATCGGGGGCGTCACAATAGGTGTTACAAGAGTTGATCTACCTCGAGATCGTAATGGCTAAACCCTAGATGTCTAGCCTATGTAAATTCTGATAGCCTCTACGGACTAAACCCTCCGGTTTATATAGACACCGGAGGGGCCTAGGGTTGTACAGAGTCGGTTTACAGAGAAAGCAAACTATACATCCGGATGCCGAGCTTGCCATCCACGCAAAGGAGAGTCCCACCCGGACACGGGGGAAGGCCTTCTATCTTGTATCTTCACGGCCCATCAGTCCGGCCCATGTCCCCTAGCCCGGACGCCTGGGGACCCCATAATCCAGGACTCCCTCAGGTACACGGTGACGTGTTCGTGTGCGAACACACACCACTCTTTTGTAGTCGAGCTCAATCACCAGCTTTAGTACCTCCAACTCAACCGCTAGTTGCACCACACGCCGACGAGCCAAGATCTCCATGAGCTCAAGGTTAGAGCTAGAGAGGGGAGGAATGGCATGCCCCACCTCGAAAAACTCAATTGTGGTCTTGAAGGATGACACCACCACCACCCTTCACCCCAAACTTGGACGTTGCAATGTCAGATTTGGACTTTATCCATCCTTGTTCTGACTGGATCCAACTCTAAGCCGACACCATAGTGGGAATACTGGTATGGGACTCTTGGACCGATTGTCGTTCATCCATGAAGTTTGCGGCAGAGTTATCAATGGCAGTTCATTAATCATATCTTTGTCTCTACGGAACACTGCACGACGAGCATTCATATTCATGAGCTCTTCTAGTCTAGTTCTAGATTTTTTTAATCTTCCTAGTGACCTTGCCAAACTTTTTTTCACTCCAAGCATGCAAAGAGCTCAAAACTTTTCCTAGTGCAACATTGATATCACCAAAAGGTTGCTCCGGCCCTGCCTCTTCCCAGAGATTATACAATAGCTCGGGGAGGCAAGTCTCCACATGATTTCATACCGGTGGCAATGGTCCTTGGGTCTAATATCGACATCCACCTCCCTTACGATCAGCAAGGGGCAACAATCGTTACATGGAGATGTAAGATGTTTAACCAAAGCATTGAAAAAGATGTCTCTCCATGAGCTAGTGGTCGCCCCTATCAAGTCAAATGTATAAGGTAGACCAGTAAAACCCAGATTAGAGAGTTCACACAGTTCAAACACATCGCTAAACACCTCCATCTGGTTGAAAATCTAGGAGTTGCGCAGAAGTGCTCAAAGTCCACAATACCTCGTTGATATCACCGACGATCAGCCATGATAGATTGGATTGCACTTTTAAATCTCGAAGCAAAGTCCACATCTGGTGTCTATTCTCCATTCATGGCTCGCCGTAAACACATGTCAGGTGCCACACGTCTCCCCTGTAGTGCACTGAACATGTACATCGATGCATCTCGCATTCTCAAATTGAACATCTACCTTCAATGATTCATGCCAATATAGAGCCAAACTTCCATTGTTTTCTTATTTATTGATTCCATCATAACCCCTAAGACCAAGCCTATTTAGATATTGTTCATCTTGCCATCTGGCTGCCTTGTTTTGCATGGGAAACTCAAAACGGGACCATGTGCACGGACAAAAGCACACAGACTGTGAATTGTACAAGAATTCCCGCTCCTCGACAATTACAGCTGATTAGGTTCATCTCCCAGAGTTCCCAGCCTTCACAATCCTTAGACCAAAAACCAGCGGCAGAACTTCAGAGATCGGCCGCTGAGACCCTCAGACCGGACAAAGTCATACCAAAGGGAAACCCTAACACCCACGAGGCCTAACAGTACGAGATGCCCTAACCAAAGCCAAGAGGCGCTGCGAGAGTGCCCCGTAATCAACCCAAACGAGGAGCATCAGAGGAACATGGTGGAAAAAACTTGCAAGTCTCACCATAAGGGGGGGAAAACTGTCAAACCCTAACTAAGATTATCTAGTCAGCCAAACTTAGAGCAGCTCCAATAACTTCTGTAAGAAAATTCATGTAAACGTTGTTTTACTGAATTACCGTATAATTTAGGGGAAGTTGTCTAACACCTACTTTTTTTCAGTTGCCGTAAAATTTCTTCCCCCTAAATTATGTTTTCCTATTTTCCATTAAACGGCGCCGGGGCCCACAAGTCAGTGACACGATGCTGGGAATCGTGACGACAGCGGCCTAAGCAGTGAGGCAAGGCGGGGAGGTGTGGCGCCGGCGCGGCGTGCGGAGCGGTGAGGCAGGTTAGAGGAGGCGCGACGACGACTTGGTGTGGCGGTGGCGCGGGGCTGCTGTAGTGAAGTTTCGAGCGGTTTTCAGCCCATCAAATTATATGAGAAGGGCTATCATCTCGTAAAATGTGAGGGGAGTTGGGAGCAATTATACGAGACCCCATACAAAAAATCGAGTTTAGAGGAGCTGTTGGAGGGCTATTTTGCCTCAACTTTCTGTAAACAGTATTTTATTTAGGAATACGGAAGCTGTTGGAGTTGATCTCATAATATTACCTCCGAGTAGTTTCTAAGATTTATCGTTAAATATTTTTGTTGCCGCGTACACGTAGTTCACCGCTGGGAATCAAACATGTTTCATAGGCCCACGGATTTCCTCATTTCTACCTTAATAAAGTTGTGAACCACATATATACACGTAAATGGCCATGCCATAGTCCACCTACGATCTCCGCCGGTGGAAAGACAAGGGAACGACTTCCACTCCCATATCCAAGGAAGCACCAACGCAGGCTTCATTGCTTTTCGAACCGATGAAAAGGTCCACTACACGCGGCGAGAGCGGAACTTGATGGCATGTCGTCTGTGGATCTTCCCCATGCCTTCCTAACCTAGTGTGGCCGTCTTCATCCAGCGACTGCGCTGCCACCTGTCGTCAGCCACACACCTCATGTCTAAACGCCCCAACATTTTGCCCACACACCTCATGTCTAAACGCCCCAACATTTTACAAAGGCTACTGCCATCACCACCGAAGGAGACACCAAGCGCGCACCGCCTACTTGTTATACAAACCACACTAACCTCAAGACGAGACCAACAGTCGCCACGACAAAGTCAAGGCGGGAGTTTTTTTGTTTTGTTTTGCGGGAGGTTGAAAAATATTGTTGGGTTATGGCCCGGCTATGACACACTATAAAATGCATACTTGATTAGGAAATTTAGAATGGTAGATTCATCTTCAACAGCAAGGGAGGAATCACCAAATATCCGCTCCGAATTTAAAGTAACAATGTTAAAATATGTTAAGAAACGACGGTATTCTCACCAGAGGAGAAATTTTACATGCAATTACTTTGTACGTACGGCTCTTTTCTTAACAATGAAGTCTTAACTGTTTATTTTAGATTTGCAAGTGGCTAGAGGGCTCTTTTCTTAACTGCCAAGTCCCAACAGAAACGGTTCAGCCTATCCATGTTAGTTTTCTAGGAAGTCTCCTTAAGCATTTTCATTGCAAGGTACAAGCAATTCATTACAGTGAAACTACACTTGTTTCATAGCCCAATGATTCCAAATTCATCACGTCCTTTTCAATTTTGAGCTACTAGAGAATAAGCTCTGGTCATACTGAACCAGTAGTAGGATATCACAATTGCAAGGCTGCAAGTTACACAGGTACTAGTTTATCATGATCAAAAGAAACTTGTCTCTTAGTCTAAGGTACTGCCGTAATTCTGCCTAACGGCTAACGTTAGCTACTCCACCAGTTCAGTTACACACGGTTCCTTAATTCGGAGAATGATCTCTGGCAATAGAGCACACTGCTCGTTACAAAAAAGAGAGGCAACTTGACACCATTGCAGAATTCGATCACAACAAGAACCATGGAAAGCAATCAGGCTAGTGCATACTCCATGACTTCACGTGTCAAACATCTCAGTTGCGATGCTTGCCAGCTTGTGATTTCTGCTGGTGAGAGGCCGGGCCTACACCTGATACGAACGAAGGCATAACAAAAGAAAGACTGATTAGGAGTGAAGCAGACAAGTGGTCTAGCAACATAGTACTCCCTCCGTCCCATAATATAAGAACATTTTTGACACTAGTATAATGTTAAAAACGTTCTTATATTTTGGGACAGAGGGAGTAGAACATAAAATTTGAGGCTGTATATCGAAATGCAAAATTAAGGTCCTGGCAATGAGTGAATTTCGCCAGGAAGTGGGGCGTATTGCATAACGGTAAATATGATGGCCTGTTCATGGCTAATAAACCAAGGTTAGTAATTTAGCTAGTGGAAACAACATGCATCCATGCATCATAGCTTTGTGCAAAATCAAAACTGAGAAACATGCAACCTCTAAATTCCTGAAAGTTGAGACCTGGTGTTTAAGGAACAATTGGTTTAGGATGTCTAGTGGTCATGCGGTTGAAAGCTAAATAAATTCATGCATAAATTGATCAACCTAGCTGGCATAGTTGCATACAAAGATTCACATTTCATACTGGAATATCTGCAAAATAAAGCACTACAGAATAATTATATATATATGCTAGATGGACATATTGTACAATAGCACTACTAAATTACTTCACCAATATATTCAAACTAATCATGTTAGCACAGCCTAGGGGAATGCCCAATCTTCAGATAACACATACTGACAATATAAAACAGTGCGTCGTACGTAGAAATGTAGATACTGCAAAACAACACTAACCCGCATTGTGATGAATTTAACCGGTGCAATAGGGTCGCCGTCGGAAAGGTCTGCTCCTCGCTGAAAAGTCCAAGGACTCAATCCTTCAGGACCAATACTCCGAAAGACAGGAATTTGAAATTTCCTGACCCATTTCTCATCAGGCATATTGTTTATGGTGCGGGTCATCTCATCTGCTGACAGTGAAGTGAATCTTGGATTGATAATCTGAATCATTACATCTTTGAGCACCCTTGCATTCTGGAAGATGTACTGGAGGAAGGCAATCTCATCTTGCCTCCCATGGTACTCACGAAACGTGATCACCTTGAGGCGCAAAACCACACTTACGATGGGACCGACCTCTTCCCAGAACTGGAGGTCAAAATTGCCAGCGAGGTGATCACATTTTTCAGACTGCAAATCATTTGGTTTAGTGAACATTTCAGCAAATAATAGATCATGCAGCAGCAGCAACAATATGAGAAGAGAAATGCAATGCTGGTACCGTCATATGCAGCGCCTCAACATTGGGGAAGAATCTGAGGAAGGCGGGCACCATCTTGACATCATCGTAGACTCCAAACCGCACCCTCAAACTAAGGACCTTCACGGTTGTGATCATCATGCTTGGACTTATCTTAATCCCAGCCTGAAATGGTCCAAATTCAGCCTGAAATTTGCAAATTGAACAGAGTTGAAAGATCGTTCCCAGGCTGGATGTGTAGTAGTACCGTGATGACAGTGTCTCGGATCTCTAGCACGTATTTTCCTGGATCCAGGTACCCGAATATTCTCAGCTTGGGGACGTTGCCAATCCTGACTCTGGTGCGCGATCCGCCGGCGGGGTCGAGACACTCCGACAGGATGAGGCGGTCGAGACACGGGGCGTTCACCACGTCGATGCTCTCCATGACGAAAGAGCAGATCTGCACGCACCGGAGGCTGTGGCTGACGAGGCGGAGACGCACCCCCTTCATCCTCCCTTGGATGTTGAGGATCTCCAGCGCGGGGCTCCTGGCGACGAAGGCGTCGATGTCCCCGTCCTCGACGGCGATGCTGCAGATGCCGAGCTCCCGGAGGTGGGGGAAGCAGGCGCCTTGGAGGCCGGCCGCATCCGGGAACTTCCAGACGCCGATGTAGAGGCGGGTGAGGGTGGAGACGGTGAAGAGCGTCTTGGGGAGGGGCACCTCGCGTAGCCACGGGCGGTTGACGAGGACGAGATCCTGGACGCCTCTGGCCGCAAGGAGACGGATCCAGCGCTTGAGCTGGCCCTGGTACGCGCCCATGCGGCTGCAGGTAAGGTGGACGCAGCGGAAGGGCCCTGGGTGCGTGGCGAGTATGCGGGAGACGGCCGCGGTGACGTCCGGCGTGCTGGCGCGCGCGGGCGTGCGGCCGTTGGAGATCAGCTGGGTGTCGATCAGAACGAGCGGCGTAGAGCGCCAGACCCCGCGCCAGCGCGCGGCGAGCACGGCGGTGCGGGCGGCGTCCTTGACGGGGAGGCGGGAGACGATGTCGCGGAGGAGCGCGTCGGAGAGGCCGCTGATGCGGTCCACGCCGTCGGAGGGGCGGCCGCGGAGGGCGGTGAAGCGAGCGGTGGTGGAGACGGGCGGGTCCGGGAGGTTCTCGTGGATGAGCGACATGAGCTGCTCCGTGCTCCGGTCCAGCTCGTGCGGATCGAGGCCATGGCGCCGCATGTCGGCCGCCGTCGCCGGATCGACACTGGAGAACCGGCTGGCCTTCGCCGGCGCCGGCGGGAGGTGATTAGGTGAGCGCGGGTGCAGCTAAGCTAGGGTTTGCTGGTAGCTGGAGTGAGTGAGTGAGAGTGGGTGAGTGGCGAGGGACGGCGGCGGACGGTCGTTTCGTAGGGTTCGGTCGGGGTGGTGGGGGGCTGTTTCCGGGCGGGCCAAATGTCGGGATCTGATTGCACACGGGCCCATGAGAAGTTGATCCCTAGAATGGAGTGTTACTGGACTATTATTAAATGGGAACTTAATCATAGATAAGTTTGCTTCTACCTTAACATATAGGCACACATATTTTTGTGTTCCTTCTACCTTAATATATAGGCACACAGATCTTTCTTAATAGTTGGACGCGTATAGCCAGTGCACATCCGCTTGGAATGGTTAGCGAGCGGCCGGCTAATTTAGGAAATTTTTTGCCCCCTTTTCTAATTAAGAAAACTTTCTCACCTAATCCCTTTTCCCATGATGTATTTAAATGCCAACACAACCATCTCCGTAGGGTGCATGCTTTTTGTTCTCTTGTGCATTTAATTTGTGATTTCAAAATCCCTCAAAAAAATTTGTGGTTTCAAAAATTTAAAAAGGCATAACTTTCAATCCGCGTGCCGGAATTACGATCTGTTTTCACCGTTGGAATCTTTACGATGTGCTCTTCGAAACTAGATCTCACATGTGTATGTTTCAACGAACTTTGTTTCGGCGGTGCGGGCGGTGTCCTTGACGGGGAGGCGGGAGACGATGTTGCGGAGGAGCGCGTCGGAGAGGCCGCTGATGCGGTCCACGCCGTCGGAGGAGCGGGCGCGGAGGGCGGTGAAGCGAGCGGTGGTGGAGACGGGTGGGTCTGGGAGGTTCTCGTGGATGAGCGACATGAGCTGCTCCGCGCTCCGGTCCAGCTCGTGCGGATCGAGGCCCTGGCGCCGCATGTCGGCCGCCGTCGCCGGGTCGACGCCGGCGGGAGGTGATTAGGTGAGCACGGGCGCGGCTAAGCTAGGGTTTGCTGGTAGCTTGAGTGAGTGAGAGTGGGTGAGTGGCGAGGGACGGCCGCGGACGGTCGTTTTGTAGGGTTCGGTCGGGGTGGTGGGGGGCTGTTTCCGGGTGGGCCAAATGTCGGGATCTGATTGCACATGGGCCCATGAGAAGTTGATCCAAGTGTATTGTTAAATGGGATGTGGTTAACTCTAAATAGACTACTACTTAATGTGAAGTTCCTTAAAAAAGAATTTAATGTGAAGTAATTTAATAAAATGATAACTTGACCACTCTAAATAGACTACTCACCCAATCACCTAATGGTCGAATTTTAAGATAATTTAATCCTCCAATAAAGTTAAAAATACATTCTTTCAAAGACGGAGGGGGTATATAGTTAACATAATGCAACTGCCCAAGATAAACTAAGAGCATCTCACCACACTTGCCTAATTTAACCCATATGTCCACGCACACGTTCGGACGTGTCCGCAAACAGAAGTGGGTCGACCCCATTTGTCCATCCGAGCAATTGCAATCCCATATTCGAAACCTTAAATCGATAAAAAAAAAGCATGCACGTGGATCATTCGACCAATATAGCACACAAAAAATCAGCACAAAGCGGAAATAATCCATGACAAATATTCCACAACAAATCATCTTTATTGCGCACGTTGATATCCTTCTCTTGGTTGATGAACACTTCTTGCAATGGTCATGCATGAGACTGGTGTGGGTCAACATGATCCTCGCTAGCCTCACACTCTCTTTATCAAGCTCAATTGTCTCAAATGCCTTCTCCTTCTCAAGCTCCATTTTCTGCTATTTGTTCATTTTCTTCATGTCTACCATCTGCCTCTCAATCATCATCCTAACTCGCACCCTCCCCCGGTCGAAAGCCATCCTCTCCCTTTGCACATACAAGAATACATCTTGCTCGTCATGTCGTCATGCGTGGTTCTATCTTTTCCCGCTTCTTCCCCCTCAAGGGCCTACTCCTATTTGGCTTGGTTGCATGTCTGTCCTCCACCTTGGTCACTGTCGTCATCCAATCCAATAGATTTTTGAGAGCTTGTGCCATCGTTGTTCTTGTTACTCTTCTTCTTGATGGGGGTGTTGAAATATTAAATGAGCATTGACCACTTGGTTTCCTATTGAACATCATCGAACAATGGGACAAAGTGAATGGTTCTTCTTGTTTTGATGGTACAAAATGGCGTCCAACCCCGTCTTGCAAGCAAAAATCAAACATCAACGTAATGCATGAAGTAAAGCAAGCAAGAAAGATGATGACCAATGTGAAGCAAACAAAACTTACATGGCTATTAATGTTGGGAAACGTAGTAGAAAACAAAAAAAATCACCCTACGATCACCCAGGAACAATATGAAGATGCATACAGGGTTTGAATAAATGATCGTTACCGACTCCGAGAGTGCAGCGAAAGTAGACGAGTCGGTGTAGATCGTACTTTGAGTCCCTCGAATGTTGATGACGATCCCGCGAACCGCCCTCGAATGATCCCTAGAACAGAAGACCGAAAGCACGGCCTCTCTACTTGGTTGGAAGCATACGGTCTTCACGATCCGGCAGCGCTTCACCTTCCAGAGCTAATCGTCATCGGAGAATTAGAGGGAGAAGACTAGAACCACACGGGGCTTCTAATTATGAGGATTAGAGGTGGCTAGGGATAGCTCTAATTAGTCAACTAGGACCAACTAGCATTAGAACTAGATCAACTAGAGGAGGCTCCAAAACTTGTGTTGTCATAGGGTGGAAATCCTCTAGTACATATAGGTTTAGCGGAGAGGAGGGGGGCAACCACCAAGGGGGAAGGAGTCCCCCTTGGTGCGTCGGCCCGGGGGGGGGGGGGGGAGTTGGACTCCCACCCCTAGTAGGATTCGGCCTCGAAAGTTGTCGTTATGATCACCTTGTTACAGATGATATTCGAGTGGACCTTTGGTTATCATGTGATGTTTCCTTTGCTTCGTGATACTTTACAAAACCCGATGTGCATCGGTATCTTCCTGAGTCATCACCATGCTCACTATATTGTTGCTCCCGTTACTGATTTTGTTCTTCTTTCTCGTTAACGTGTTCCGACATCCCCGTGACGTGGTCACCTATGTC
This sequence comes from Aegilops tauschii subsp. strangulata, assembly GCF_002575655.3. Taxonomy (NCBI): domain Eukaryota; kingdom Viridiplantae; phylum Streptophyta; class Magnoliopsida; order Poales; family Poaceae; genus Aegilops; species Aegilops tauschii. The sequence goes on along the minus strand of NC_053039.3, from coordinate 62,629,396 downwards.
TGGCCAAATGATGATGGATGCCGTCACACCGAGAGGGCCCTAAGAATATCTCTCCATCGTCGGAGGAGCAAATCCCACTCTCGAGTTATCCAGTCACTTGTCAAACTTTCCGGTGAACTTGAAAGTTGTCGTTATGATCACCTTGTTACAGATGACGTCTGAGCAACCCCAAAGCCCACCGTCCGGTAGGAAGTGACTGAGACACTCTCATGGTATGAGGAACTAAAACACATGCTAACACTTTGTGTTATAACAAATGATTTCAGACGATATAATCACAAAGTATAACACACAAGTATTGGGTGATTCAATATGATCGTAATTCTAACGTCATACCCTCAATGTTGTTTATGGACTATCATTACACTTAACGATATCCTAAGATCCGGAAAACGTGATCACTAACAACACTTGAGCCAGTCTTAGAGGCGAGGCCGGGAACCTATTGTTAACCATTTATCATTTCACATGTGCATGTGAGTTTTCCATTGAATCGGATATTCCATGATCATAGCAGTTATAGCATGAACAAAAACCTCTTAATTATGAATAACGAAAATATAATAATACAATAGTATTGCCTCTAGGGCATATTTACAATAGTCTCCCACTTGCACTAGAGTCAATAATCTAGCCGCATAGTCTTCAAACACCTATGGTTTATTTGTTGTTGCTCATGCTTTGCTTGTGGTAGAGCCTTTGTCATTAGTTTTGACATATCCAAAACACTGTAATATTTGTGTTAGTCTTATCTGATTTTAAGGATCTCAATCCATCTTGCTTTGAGCTATAACATTTTATTCAAAATAAATTATTACTGGGCTCATTGCACTTAGAAGCACACCAACTATATCAAGACTCTTCTTGATTATATTCACATCATACTTTGGATCTACCCATTTATATCAAGACTCTTCTTGATTATCCATATTCACAGTATAATGTTTATGGGTTTCTTACAACTTTTGTAACATCTGATTATATCAAGTCATTTCTTGATTCAGACAATATTGAAACATCTAATGTTTTCAAAACACATCTCCATCATTATAGAATCAACAATATTGTTCATAAAATAATTCTAAGTAATTATCATAGCCCAATTATATCAATTATGAAGTTGATATTCATATATTCTCAATAATGAACTTTAACTTCATATTCTCAAAATAATATATTTTCTTTTGAGATCCTTGATATCTGTTACTAACACTTAGTAAAACTCTTTGGCCCTTTTATATATCACAACTATCAAGATGAATTCATTCATCTACCCATGCTTATCAATTAATAAGCATCGAGTTATATGACACTGAGAGAAAACATGTTCTCTAGTTAAACCTTTTAAACCTTTGTCAAAATATAGAAACTTATTTTAGCTCAGTCAGACATTTTGATCAATCTTTATAGATTCTTTGATGCCCAATATTTTGCCTTACAATTTGACAAAAACATGTTTCAAAACCATTTTGTTTGTGCTCAGAAACTTTATATTATTTCCATTCCATAATGTGTCATATACATATGAGATCAGAAATACTATATAGCTCCGAGTGAGTTATATATATATATATATATACACAGAGTACTTTTATCATTTTGACAAGATCAAAATCTCAATGCCGGCTCACTTGTTATGATCTTCAAAAAACTCTTTGAAGTTTGCACATCTATCCAGTGTGTTGGTGCAATAATTTGCTTCCTTATCTTTTGGAGTTTGTTGACATAAATGTAAGGGACTTATGTGTTTGCTAGTGCACACAGAGTAACAGGTCCCTGGAGTTAGGAGGAGTTTGATTCAAACGCCGAAGATAATCCCCTACATGGAAGTGAAGGTTATCACTGAAGATTATGATAACAAGAGTGACCCCTCAAAAATTGCTGACCCGAAGCAATTGGTTCGGTGCTCGTCCGAAGGAAGTGACTGCGACCAAGAAGATTGAAGGCGAAGTGAAGACGTAGCATTTATTTCATATTGTTTCTCTCCTCTTTATTGAGTCATAGGACCACCGTAGTAGCAAGAGGGGTGTAGCGTTCGAAGCTTTGATTCTCTGACGCTAAACCCAAATCCTATGAAAGTTGTGAGAGAAATCTCTTTGTGTTCCGAGCAAATACTTGCCAACAAGAGACTATGATCTTCTTCGCTGCGAGAGATTTGTCTTTGACCGAGGAGTTATCATTACTTGGTCCTCAAGTAATGTTATCGTTGCTCTTCAAATCTGACCGTTGTGAACGTGTCAGTTGGCCATTGGTTAGACCGTGTGTCCAAAATGGTCATTTCCCACTAGGGAAGGCTGCAACTATAAATAGCCACCCCGCACCAGCGTTGTCCCGTGGCTGCTCCGTTTGATTGTGAGAAGATTGTTGAGCAACCCCCTCTCCTGAGTGATTTGAGTTTAAAATCCACCGAGAGAAAACCCCAGAGCCAAAAAATAGATAGTGGTTCAATATCACTCGAATCTAAGTCCAGTATGCTCCGCCTATTACTCTTGAGAGCTGCAAACTCTCTAGGCGGTTAGGTGTCAATTTCTTCAGAGACAAAGAGTAATTGTGGTTCTCGAAGACAAAGTCTATAAAGATTTGGAGATCGCCTCAAGTATCCACCATGAGTGATCGACATTGGTTGATGAACCAATTGTCGAGGAGAACAGGGTGAAGAGAGTTTATCTTTTGTGTTAAATCACAACCCCTCCAACCAGACGCAGTCCTTTTGCAGCAAGGCGAACTGGTCTACCAAATTCCTTGTCGCCATCGAGCATCATTGGTTACCTCTGCTTCTCCTCTTTACAATCGAATTGTTTCAATCATGTGATTTGTCTTGATGCATGCTTTTAGTTTCCATTCGTTAGTTTATATTCGCTTGCTGTACATTGTTTACATTCGCTCCGCTGCTGGGTTCCGAGAGTTTTGATATTTCCGAAGAAATTATAAAACTCCCATTCACCCCCTCTGGTAAACATACTTCGTTCCTAAATTTGTATCAGAGCAAGGAACTCCTTGACTCTGCTCATTTTGGTCTAACCACCTTGGAGTTTAAGTATGTCTTCAGTGAGCTACAAGTCGCACCTCAAGATTCCCATCTTTCATGGGACGGACTATCCCTTCTGGAAAGAGAAGATGAAGATCCTTCTCCGAGCTATTGATGATGATATGTGGAACATGGTGTAGAATGGATTCACGGTTGAAGTGCCCCAGGTCCCCACTAACCGTGAGAAGAAACTCATTCAGATGGAAGCTCAAGCTAAAGATGAAATTGGTGGCCATCTCTCTCATGCTCAATTTCTTCGCTATCGTCAGTGTGAAACTGCAAAGGAATTATGGAACATTCTCGAAATGATAAATGAGGGTGTTTCAACTCAGAATGAAGCTCGCATTGATACTCTTCGGGCAAAGTTCAATCGGTTCAAGTGAATCGGAAATGAAAGATGTCAACAAACTTTCGATCGTCTGAGTCACACTGCAAACGAGTTGCAAGTCTTGGTGCCAAAGACATCACTGATCACGAAGTTGTGAAGAAACTGCTTCGATCTCTTGACAGCTCATTCGACACACTAGTTTTTATGATTAGGGAACGAGCTTATTTCAAAGTTCTCGACTCTGCTGATATCATGGGAAGGCTAAACACCCATGAGGAGCAAGAAGAAGAAAAGAGAGATCTCTATGGCTCAAGTCATCGCAAAAGTCATGCTCTCAAGGATGTGGCTGATTCTTCCTCAGAAGGAAATGTCGAAGAAGATTCAAATGACCCAGAAAGGATCGGCAAAGATCTCACATTAATCACAAAAAGATTCCAGCGCCTTTACATAAAGAACCATTTTCAGAAGAAAGGATCTAGCAACTCTGGCGGTTCAAAATCTTCATCAAGACCTACTGGATATTACACCTGCCGCAAGTGCAAAAAACCAGGACATTTCATTTTGGACTGCCCTCTCTAGGAAGCTGAAATCCGTGCCAGTGGAAGATATGATTCAGTAAACAACCATGGCAAAGGCAAGAGGAAGAACTACGACTCCAATGACGAGAAGGAAATGAAGAAGTTCTTCAAGAAGAAGGACGACCCCGCCTCCAAGTCTTCGTCAAGATCTTCCTCAAGAAATACCTCCAACTCCTCCTCCAACTGCAAGAATACCTCTCGAAAGGCCACGGCTTACATCGGCAAGGAGATAGACTCCGATGAAGAAGAGTCATCTGTCTCTGAAGAAGCTAATGAATCCAATGAGGATTCTGATTCTGGCATGGCTGGTATAGCATGTGCCTCCACCCCTGCATCAAACTTCTTCGAGAATCATTCAAGCGACGACGAATCTCTTGCTTATTACTTCATGGACAAAGCTTTGAAAGAAAAGGTATCCTCCAAACATCACAAGGTTCACTCCAGTGATCAATATTCTTCGGATGAGGATGACCAAGCTAAACTGATTAAAATTGCTAATATACAACACAACTCTCTTGAGAAAATTGAGAAAACCCTCAGGGAAATCTGAAGGATTGTTGGTTGAGGAGATGGAGAAAAACCAGTCGTTGGTAGAACAGCATTCCGCTCTCAAGTCATGAATGGAAGAACTATCAAATCGTCATGATTTTCTCTTGGCCGACCACGACAGATTGACTTATGAGTACCTGAAAAGCAAACAGGAACTCGAGTCGCTGAGAGAGGTTCATGATGACTTGATCAGAGAAAATTCTCTTCTCACCCAACAACTCAAAGAGAAACCTGAAGTGTTTATACCACCTTGCTTAAAATGCCTTGAACGCAGCAATGCTGAATCAAATGTTGAATCTTCTGTGAATGCTAACCCCTCTATCAAGGAAAATGGTTCTATGTCTGATGAGAACGCTAGGTTGATGGATCTTATTCAGATAGAAATGTTCAAGTCTCTCAAAGGGCATCAAACCCTTTGTGATGTTATGAAGAAATCCATTCTTCACAATAATCCCAGGAAAGAAGGTATCGGCTTCAAAAGGAAACTGAATGAAAATGGTCCTACTAGGAACCTGATCAATATCCTCCCACTATGTGGGTGCCTGCCAAGAGCAAAATGCTCGATCCAGCTTTGTTTTCGGGATATGATTCTTCTATCCGTGAATACTCTTATGATGATTCTCTGGACAACTATAAGTTGTTCAAAAATCAACGTGGTGAGGCTGTTGCTCGCTATGTTGGACCAAACAACAGGAATGCCCCCCCCCCAAAGAAAGCTATCTGGGTGCCCTTGAAAACTATTGAAGCATTGCCTATTACTACTTCACTAACCATGCAGGCAGAAAATGCTCGTTACTTCCCTAAAAAAATTGACAGAATGAGTACATGCATACCTCATTCAACCACTATACTCATTCGTCTGGAAATAATTTCAGTGCCTATTCCTTCGATTATGCTCGCACTCCTTCAAGTAAAAACTACGGTTATCGAAAGAAATCATATCCTGCTCTCTCTCTTGTTTCGAAGCCACCTACAAAGATGTGGGTGGTTAAGAAAGCCTAATTTCTCTGCAGGACTATGTCTCCGAGTGTACCGAATGGATAATGTATAGTGGATGCACTAGTCATATGACCGGAGAGAAGTCGTTGTTTGTCGACCCCAATTTAACTGCTTCATCTTAGAAGTATATTACTTTTGGCGATAACACAAAGGAAAGGTAATTGGGTTAGGTAAAATTGTTATATCCAAAGACAAGAATATTGATGATGTTTTACTTGTTCATTCTCTTGGATTCTATCTCATGTCAGTTGGCAAGCTTTGTGATCTAGGCATGCTAGTTCCATTTTCCATATCCAAATGCATCATCTTTATGGCCTCTAACAATTCCTTCATCTTCGAGTGAAATAGAAAAGGTGATTTATATATTGTGGATTTCTCTAAGGGTCCCTCGGCCCAAACTTGTTTGCTTGCAAAAGAAACCGAAGGATGGCTGTGGCACCGAAGACTTGGTCATGCAGGTATGAGAAATTTGCAGACTCTCGTGAAGAAAAATCATCTCCGTGGCATTCCTAATGTAAAATTCGACAAGGATCGTCTCTGTGGTGCGTGTGAGGCCGGTAAATTGGCCAAGAAGCATCGTTCATCAAAAATTGTTATGACCACAACAAGACCTCTGGAAATTCATATGGATTTATTTGGACCTCAAAACTATGCATGTTTTGGAGGCAGTCATTATGGTCTGGTTATTATTGATGATTTCTCTCGTTACACTTGGGTATTCTTTCTTAAAGACAAAACCTGCACCCAAGACATCTTCAAAAGATTTGCCAAGAAGGCCCAAAATGAATATGATGTGCGAATTAAGCATGTCAGAAGCGACAATGGTACTAAGTTCAAAAATACTCATATCGAAGATTTTCTTGATGAGAATGGTATAACTCATGAGCTCTCTGCTGCAGGCATACGACTCGGCATTTGGGGGCTACTACTTGCTACTGTCAAAAAATTCAAAGTACACAGGCCTTAATCCATTATATCAAAGGTAACCCGAAACTTGGGGCTGCATCATATGATGTTATTTTCAATGAAGCACATGTAAAGTCCCAGCTCAGTATTATCTTACTGAGCCGGCCTTTGGGGGCTACACGTTGCTGCTTAAGTTTACATAATCAAATCTACAAAGTCCCTGCTCATTATTGCATAATGACCCGACACTTGGGGGCTACACATGGGAAGTACAAAATGTTCAGTTTATGATTAGCGACTTACATGAACACCCCAGATTTCTCCAGAGTTGCAACATTTATATTTGAAGCAAGTCTTAAGCTATCACTACGTTCCCCTCTTAAGACTTGGGGGCTACAGGTAATATGGATATAAGGAAGGTATGCCTTCAAATTCTCAGTTATGAGCAAACCAGGTACCATATTCTTATTGGAGGAATATGCAAAGTTTATTTCCTCCAAGCTATTCATAGAAAGGCTTGGAGAGCCGACTTAACAATTGGAAGCTATATTTACAAAAGCAAGCACCAAGTCACCATAAGATTGACCCGGCGTCAGCAACAATCATGACCCGGTTTCATTAGTTTTTATAACCCGACAGTTTTGGTGATCATAACTCGACAAATTCTACATCCTCAAGCCGTCTGAACATCAGATGAATATTTCAAGACCAAATTTTTTGTCAAGTCAGAGCATTGGAGGCCGACTCAAATGGATTATTTTTCAATGTTTTTCCACAAGAAACCAATGTCAGCAAATTGACTATGAAGCTGGCCTATTGACCCAGACTTTCCAGAAGAAGGAAATGCCAAGGACTTAAGGATGATCAGGTGCCGGCTCAGAAGAATCTTTAACCCGGAGCACAGCCTGTCAAATTTGTTCTTGTGTTTATTTTGCAGGATTAGTTTAATATGGATATCCAAATTAAACTAGGGGCTAATGTCGGGGATATACCCCACGGTGTAACCCGGCCTGATGTATGACTCAGTTGGAGCTTGGCGACTCAGTGGCGACCCGCCCGGACCTTGTGACTCACGGGTAACTCGCCCGAGCTTTGTGACTCATTAGTGACCCGGCGGGCGGGTCAGATGGACGACAAGACCCAATGGCCCATAAGGTGGCTCATAGGAAGGCTGACTCACATTGTGGTGTGCCGGCTTGAGAAGGAAGGCAAAAGGAATAATTCCCTTACAAGGGAAGCAATACTAGGATTCCACTTGTAATAGAATGGTCCTAATCCTACTAGGACTCCACATGTAAACCGCCCCTCCAACTTATATAAGGAGGGGCAGGGCACCCCAAGAGGGTCAAGTTAAGACAGACAAGTCAATAGCTCTCGAGGAAGAGGTAGAGAACAACACCTTGTAATCGTGAGCATCAACATGATCAATATCAATGAAGCAGGATGTAGGCTTTAACTCCACCGTGAGGGGCCAAACCTAGGTAAACCTCGCGTCTCTTGATTTTGACCAACCCCATTCAAGCTACTACCTAGCTGTGATGGCCTCACGACAAGTCCTCACACTAGGACATATGCCGTGACAAAACTAAGACATATACCAAACGGAGTCCAAATGCCATGAAACTTTTTGGAGAATTTTTTCTGCCCAGAAGACACCCAGGGAGCCAAAGAAGTGCACGGGAGGAGGCCCGTGGGGCCCACTAGGCACCAGGACGTGCCCTGGTGGGTAGTGGAGCCTACGGGAAGCTTCTCCGCCGACCTTCGCCTCTATAAATACTCTAAAATCCCAAAAAACCTAGGGGAGTCGACGAAACACAATTCCAGCCGCTGCAAGTTCCAAAACCACAAGATCCAATCTAGAGGCCTTTTCCGGCACTTTGCCCAAGGGGTCAACGATCACGGAGGGGTTCTTCATCATCACCCTTGCCCCTCCGATGATGCGTGAGTAGTTTACCACTGACCTACGGGTCCTTAGGTAGTAGCTAGATGGCTTCTTCTCTCTTTTTGATCTTCAATACAATGTTCTCCTCGATGTTCTTGGAGATCTATTTAATGTAATGACTTTTTGCGATGTGTTTGTTCGGATCCGATGAATTGTGAGTTTATGATCAGATCTATCTATGAATATTATTTGAGTCTTTGCTGAACTCTTTTATGCATGATTGTTATAGCCTTGTATTTCTTCTCCGAAACTTTGATTTGGTTTGGCCAACTAGATTGATTTTTCTTGCCATGGGAAGAGGTGCTTTGTGATGGGTTCGATCTTGCGGTGCTCAATCTCAGTGACAGAAGGAGACATGACATGCACGTATCGTTGCCATTAAGGATAAAAAGATGGGGTCTATTCCTACATGAATAGATCTTGTCTACATCATGTCATCGTTCTTAGATGTGATGCCTATATACGTGATCATTGCCTTCAATATCATGAATAGATCTTGTCTACATCATGTCATCTGTGGAGTAATAGTAGCATATGCAGGCAGGAGTCGGTCTACTAATCTTAGATGTGATGCCTATATACATGATCATTGCCTTCAATATCGTCATAATTATTTGCTCTTCTCTCAATTGCCCAACAATAATTTGTTTACCCACCGTATTATATTTTCTCGAGAGAAGCCTCTAGTGAAATGTACGGCCCCCGGGTCTATTTCCTATCATAATAAAACCCAAAAATACCTTGTTGCACATTTTTTTGTGTTTTGCTAGATCTGTTTATCAAATCTCATACAATTTAATCTATCTCAATACCGAGGAGGGATTGACAACCCCTCTTACGCGTTGGGTTGCAAGTATTTGTTGTTTGTGGGCAGGAGCTATTTACATAGTGTTTCTTGGTTCTCCTACTGATTGATAACCTTGGTTTCATAAATGAGGGATATACTTACCGTTGTTGTGTTGCATCATGCTCTCCTCTTCGGGGAAATAACAACGCAGATACACGCAATCAGAGCTCTAAAAGTGCTTAAAATATAGAGTCGTCAACCTCCCCACACCTAAACCTTGCTCGTCCTCGAGTAAGAGGGTTGACTACCAAAAGCTCATTGCTACCAACTCTAAAGCATGCATTGAACCAAACCCCAAAAGTGATATCCATGTTCATCGTGCAAGCATGCAAAATTTAACTAGGAAGGGAGTAACACATGCTATACCTTTAGTTCCATTGCCATGGAGGTTGGGAAAGAGGAAAATATTTTTGTGGAGACAAATTCCCATTGCCAAAGGTTCATAGAGGGGGTCAATATTATGTTAGGAACACAACAATAACTATCATAGACAAAATAAATCAAGTATTAGCTATCACTTCAAAAACACCAACCCGAGGCATACCAGGTACAATAGCAAGATCGATTTGTCTGTGTTATTGAACCGCTCAACTACATATGCAACACTAAGCACAAGCCTATGCTTCGCACTTAAGGGAAAGATAGAAAATGGCTGGGGTTTTGAGAAGTCAAAAACAAAGAAAGTCTTGCTTCAACGCAGCTGACCACTAGGCAATGGACTAGGCCTTATGATCGATGTTAACACAACGAGTAGTGATCGCCATGCAACTAGGATGCACAAAGAGCTATAAGTGTATGAAAGCCCTCTTAATGCATCTAAGTGGGTGTGCATCTTGCTTTCTCATGAAGACCTCGAGCATTTGAGGAAGCTCTTCATAGGAATATACAAGCCAACTTCTATAATGTAAAGATCCCACTAGCATAGACATGAAGTATATGAAAACTCTCTATATGAAGTACATAGTGCTACTCCAAAGCACAAGTGTGGTAAAGCGATAGTAGCATGCCCCTTATCTCTTTTTTCTCTCATTTTTTCCTCTAATATTTCTTCTTCTTTCTTCTTTTTTTAGAAAAGTCTCATGGACCTCATCTGTCGAGGCTCAGGAACGACACCTATGGGATCCCTCGGGGAGTCCCTACTATTGTTGGCGGGGCGCGGGGCTGCGCAAAGGCGGGTCTAGAAGATCAACATGGGGGGGGGGATTTTTACCCAGGTTCGGACTGCAAACGATGCGTAATACCCTAGTCCTGCTTTTGTGTGTATTTGGTGTTCTTGAGTTCTTGAACTAGCTGCGGTGCATGCCCAGTCCAAAAAGTCCGAATCCTTCCTCAGTACACCTCGGGCCTCCTTTTATACGTCAAAGGGGTCGCCACAGTGGCACACAGGAGATGGAAAGCATCTACAGTGTACAAGTCTATCCCTGACATCGTGGGACAAACACATTTAATGCGCCACCTACGTGTCCTCTTGCTTTATCGAGGACGGAAACGAAGCTCATCCCGTCCGTCGCCGCCTCGCCTTGCTTCGACGCGCGTCCAAGTTGATGAGGCATGCAGTGCCATGCTGGCTGGCTGGCTGCTGCGCTAGTGCGGTGGCAGGGTCTTCATGAAGATCTGCATGCCACCACGCAGGTGCTTGACTGGTTGGCCTAGAGGTTGCTTGCTGCCACGTAGGTGCGTGCCCAGTTTGGCAGGCTGGTTGCCATGTCGGAACGGCCGTGGGACAGCGAAACCTTGGTAGGTGTGGGCCTGGTTGTGGCCCCGCAGATGTCCCCGGCAAGGGTCTTGCCGGGGTCGGCAAGGGTCTTGCCGGGTCTTGTGGGCGTCCCTGGCAAGGATCTTGCCGGGGGTCTCATGGCCGTCCCGGCAAGGATCTTGCCGGGGGCCCTCGTCTATCCCCGGCAAGGATCTTGGCGGGGGTCTTCGTCTTCTGGTTGGTTCGCTCGAGTGTTGATCCATGCTGCGGGAGAGACGCTCCCCGCGCGGTAGTAGTGTTTGCCGGCGAAATGATTGCCGGGCGTTGCTGAGCACTGTCATGGCCCATTTTTAGAGGTTGGTGGGATCCTGGTTCTCATTACACCGACACAGCCCCCGGGCCCAGCTTCAGCAGAGATCTCTAAGAGCTCGACGCTGGAGTTGGGACCAAATTTTGCATGGGTCATGATAGTGTTTAACCATGTTTCCCAAAAAAAGTTGCTTCCAAAGGCGTTGGTCAGCCCCCGAGTCTGCTTCCATGGAAATTTTCTGGTGGAGAACTCTACAGATCTCGATGCTAGAGTGTGGTTTTGTTTCCTTTCTTGCTTCCGGCAAGACTGTTGCCGGGAAGTCTTATGTTTTCAGCGGAGACTTTTGACGTTCTCAACGCTGACTTCCGGCAAGCTTGTCACTAGGAAGGCTTTTATCTTCAACAGAGAACTTTGACGTTCTCGATGCCTGATTTTAGTGGAGAACTCTGGAGTTCTCGACACTGCCGGGAAGGCTCATGGCGAAGAACTTTGTCGTCCTTGACACCGGCTCCCGGCAAGATCGTTGCCGGGAAGGCTTATGGTGAAGAACTTCGTCGTCCTTGACACCGGCTCCCGGCAAGATCATTGCCGGGAAGGCTTATGGCGAAGAACTTCGTCGTCCTTGACACCGGCTCCCGGCAAGATCATTGCCGGGAAGGCTTATGGCGAAGAACTTCGTCGTCCTTGACACCGGCTCCCGGCAAGATCATTGCTGGGAAGGCTTATGGCGAAGAACTTCGTCGTCCTTGACACCGGCTCCCAGCAAGATCATTACCGGGAAGGCTTATGGCGAAGAACTTCGCCGTTCTTGACACCAAGAAGATTGGTCCTAAGGGCGTTGCCAGCCCCCGGGCCATAACTGCGTTTAAATATGACAAGTAAAATAGTATCCGAATTTGCACTTAACTAACTTCTAAATTTTGACTTCTGCTAGATATTCCCTATGCCTGCTAGAATTCTTTTCGGTGCCTACGATCCAGTCAACATCGCTTGAGGGAACGGGCCCTTAGCAGCTACTCAGGAACGTCGCTCCCCGGGAAGGTTCGCCTTCCTGGTTCTATCGCAGCTGCACAAGTTGCCGAGCGGACTCGAGGCAACTCACAGCGCAACTAGCCCCGAGAAGGTTCCTTGGCATACGAGTTTATGCAGAAATCACAAATAAATAAAAACTTGTTAAGTCTTTTTCCTTAAATGACTAAATTTTTGCTCAACTCTTCCCTACGCTTGCTAGAATACCGCCTGGTTACGCACGTTCTAGTCAATGGCGCTTAGGATCGGGTCCTAGTTAGCAGACGAAAGAGAACGCTGCCTTCCCAGGGGCTTAACACTTCGAAAATTAACACGGCTGCATAGGCGTTGCTAGGAGGACCTGAACAACCTAGAGCGCAGAATATTCCAAAAGTGCTCCTTTGCGCATAGGTTATGTGCAAAAATGTCATTAAGGATAAGAGTATGCAATAGGGTGTAATTAAAGTTTTGGAACTTAGCTTCCTCTGAATCGCGATGATGGCAATGAAGACGCCATTGTTGGTGCAGAGATTTGGCCAGGGGTCGCGGAAGATGACCGCCTCCAGCATCTCCATCCATCTCCATCGCCCGCTCTTGCTGCAGTGGGCACGGCGACCACGCCGCCTGTGCCGGTCGTGCCTACCATAGCAATCGCGCCGTCCGCAGTGCTAGCGCCGCCCGCGCCACCCGCAGGCATGGGTGAAGGAAGCTTGGACATGGAAGGCTTCATCGTCATGGAGCCCTTTTTCTTGGGCGCCGTGGAAGGTGATGATGATAATCTTGAAGAAACAGACGCGCTGACTGCTAGATCAGGTTTGCACAACCTCTGCCCCCTACTTGGCGTGCCAAAGATGTTGGGGCTTAGGAACGACACCTATGGGATCCCTCGGGGAGTCCCTACTACAGTTGGCGGGGCGCGGGGCTGCACAAAGAGCGGCTCTAGAAGATCAACGCGCGGGGGGGGGGGGGGGGTTTACCCAGGTTCGGGCCGCAAATGATGCGTAATACCCTAGTCCTGCTTTTGTGTGTATTTGGTGTTCTTGAACTAGTTGTGGTGCATGCCCAGTCCAAAAGTCCGAATCCTTCCTCAGTACGCCTCGGGCCTCCTTTTATATGTCAAAGGGGTCGCCACAGTGGCACACAGGAGGTGGAAAGCATCTACAGTCTACAAGTCTATCCCTGACATCGTGGGACAAACGCATTTAATGCGCCACCTACGCGTCCTCTTGCTTTATCGGGGACGGCAAGGAAGCTCGTCCAGTCCGTCGCTGCCTCGCCTTGCTTCGACGCGCGTCCAAGCTGACGAAGCATGCAGCGCCATGCTGGCTGGTTGGCTGCACTGGTGCGGTGGCAGGGTCTTCATGAAGATCTGCATGCCACCACGCAGGTGCTTGACTGGTTGGCCAAGAGGTTGCTTGCTACCACGTAGGGGCGTGCCTAGTTTGGCAGGCTGGTTGACGCGTCGGAACGGCCGTCGGACAGCGAAACCTTGGCAGGTGCGGGCCTGGTTGTGGCCCCGCAGATGTCCCCGGCAAGGGTCTTGCCGGGGTCTTGTGGGCGTCCCCGGCAAGGATCTTGCCGGGGGTCTCATGGCCGTCCCGGCAAGGATCTTGCCGGGGGCCCTCGTCTGTCCCCGGCAAGGATCTCGCCGGGGGTCTTCATCTTCTGGTTGGTTTGCTCGAGTGTTGATCCATGCCGCGGGAGAGACGCTCCCCACGCGGTAGTAGTGTTTGCCGGCGAAATGATTGTCGGGCGTTGCTGAGCACTGTCATGGCCCATTTTCAGAGGTTGGTGGGACCCTGGTTCTCATTACACCGACATCATCCCTCACTTTTTCGAGGACTCATAAGTCCCACCATTCTTTTCCTCATTAGGGCATGCTCTAATAATGATGATCATTACACTTCTATTTATTTACAACTCGATAAAATGGAAAAGATGACTACATATGAATGCCTCTGGTGGTGTACCAATATGTGCATTATTCCGGCGTAGCATAGACCTAATGGACAAGCCATGAAAATGTCGATCTACCCATACTATGATTATGCAAGGCAAATGAAAACATGTCTCTAGTCATGTAATTAAAACAATGGTGGTGCATGGAGATATGCTCGAAATGGCTATGAAAATGCCATGTAGGTAGGTATGGTGACTGTTTGTGGAGATAAGATGTTTTATGGGTAGGAGAACTAAAGAAAGTCCTCCCACGGGTTTGGATGTACATGCGAAGTGTGCTGATATGTCTCCAGTGTATCTATAATTTATGAAGTATTCATGCCATGTTTACAAAGTTTTATATGATTTTGGTATGATTTGATTAGAACTAACCCAGACTGACGTTGTTTTCAGCAGAACTACCGTGATGTCATTTTTTGTGCAGAAATAAAGTTTATCGGAATGGGCTGAAAATTTATGGTGATTTTTTATGGACAAAAAGAGACCCCCGAAGCACCAGAGCTGGGCCAGGAAGTGACCTAGGAGGCCACAAGCCTGGCGGGCGTGCCTCCCGAGCTTGTGGGCCCCTCGGGCACCCCCTTGACTTGTTTCCAACGCCAAAAATTCTTATAAATACGGAAACCCCTGAAAAGAACCCTAGATCGGAAGTTCCACCACCGTAAGCCTCTGTAGCCACGAAATACCAATGCACCCATGCACGTATGTGTACGAGAGAAACGCACATCGCTCAGCCCCGACCACCCACCGTAACCGGGAAATCCCCGATATTTTCCTCGCCCTCGCTTCTACCATGGTTTTTTCCGTCATGGACGGCCCAAAGAATGTCATGCAGCTGCGTCTCCGACCTGCCCAGGTCGAAAAGCCCTTTTTCTGTCATAATTTTTTGTCATAGAAGTAGGAGCCCACCACATCTATGATGATACCGGGTTTTGTCACAATTATCGTCGTAGAAGTGTCATAAGCATGACAGAAAAAAAATTCGTTCGGCCCAAAATGTCACGGATGTGTCTTTTTTTGTAGTGGTGGCATTGTGCTCCCGTGGGCACGCTCTGTTTCTCGACGGGGATGGCTCACCGGGGAAGAGTCCGGAGGAGGACAGGGGCCTAGAGCAAGGGCGGAGGCACAAGCAGGCTGTTGGACATGGCCGGACGTGCGAACGCGACAAGCAGGGGAGGGGCCCGAGCTGAGAGACAGCCATAGCACGTCTACTACATGCCATGGAGGTGGACACCGCATGAGCGCGACGAGCACCCGTGCTCTGGTCGGCCAAACCATGCCAGGGAACAAGGTGAGCAGAGGAGAATGCCAAGGAGGAGAAATCCAAGCATAGTGGCCACCTATGCGACCACAGGAAGCAAGAAACCAAATGTACAGCAAAGTGTTTGGACTTTGCTGTGGCTTACTTTCTTGGAGATTAAGGCTGAGCTTCGACTGGTGTTGGTCACTCACTAATGTAATTAAGATGGCAAGGTTTCAGCTCAAGAGGAGGGGTTTAGCTAGTGCTTGCTGTACAAACCACCAGACTGGACAGAAATACAAAATATGAAGTAGCACTCTAAAAAATGATTGTATTGAGCTGAATTTGGCTATGGCATGATGATATGTCCATCCGAGGGTGCCATAAAATTTTCATACCATTTGGACAAGCAAAAATGGCACTTGCTTCACAATACAGTTCTCTAGACAAATTTTGAGAAAAATTGCTGAGGGCAAATGGATAGATAAAATGAGCCAAAACTTTGTGGAGGGTGTTTATATGAGTAGGAGCATGTCCTGGTAAATTTTCAGCAATAATGAAGCAATATAAAATATAGTTGCTTCACAGCCTGAAAATCTGACCAGAAAACAAGATTTGATGTTGAGCTCACATAGAGTGATGATATGAGCCCAAATCTTGAGGAGAGTGATTATTTGATCATATGAAGGACCTTGCAAAATTTCAACTCATTTGGATACTCCTAGCCGGTACTTCCTTCAACAAGGCTTCCATCTGACAGAAACTTTGGAAATTTGCTGAGGAAGATTCACTAGGAAAATTGAGATGAATTTTGGCATGGGGTAATGATATGGACAGGAAAATGTTTCCAAAAATTTTGGGGGCAAGCAAGCAAAGATAAATAGCACTTCCTTCTCAAAAAGCCACTTAGGGCAGAATGAGAAAAGGAACATTTGTGAATTGTCTTCGATGATGCCAAGGAGGGATTTTGACATATCTATGGAAGATATGACCCAAACAATTTATGAGAATTATTTGGGGATTTTGGGAGTGACAGAAATGTAGGTTGTTCAACAAACTAGGGCAAAAAGGATTATTCCTTTAATAGAAAAGGAATATTCCCAATAAAAATAATATTGGGATCGGAACTAAGATGAAAATGACAAGGTCTTGAGATGGTTTTGAGGATGACAAGCCACTTGGGAGCCCGAGAAGTGATGATCTTCCCAGGTTTCAGGACCATAGAGCCACAAAAAAGCAATTCAAATCCAAAAGGAAAAGAAAGGGCCAAAAATCAGGGTGTCACACCCTACTCACTTGCATCGATATCAATTGATGAGCATCTCCATAGCCCATTAATTTGCCTAGTTGATGTGAGACTTTCTCCTTTTTGTCTTCTCCTCCCAACCTCCACCATATTCTATTCCACCTATAGTGCTATATCCATGGCTCACGCTCATGTATTGCGTGAAAGTTGAAAAAGCTTGAGAACATTAAAAGTATGAAAGAATTGCTTGGCTTCTCATCGGGGTTGTGCATGATGAAATATTTTGTGTGATGAAGATAGAGCATAGCCAGACTATATGATTTTGTAGGGATAACTTTCTTTGGCCATGATATTTTGAGAAGACATGATTGCTTTATTAGTATGCTTGAAGTATTATTGCTTTTATGTCAATATTAAACTTTTGTTTTGAATCTTATGGATATGAACATTCATGCCACAATAAAGAAGATTATATTGATAAATATGCTAGGTAGCATTCACACTTCATAAATTCTTTCTTTTACATTTACCTACTCGAGGACGAGCAAGAATTAAGCTTGGGGATGCTGACATGACTCTAACGTATCTATAATTTATGAAGTATTCATGTCATGTTTACAACAATTTTATATGATTTTGGTATGATTTGATTAGAACTAACTCGGACTGACACTGTTTTCAGCGGAACTATCGTGGTGTCGTTTTTTGTGCAAAAAGCCTCTACAATCATTCAATCCCGAATCAAGCCACCACTAGGGTCCCCAACTTATGTAATTATGTGAAAGAAAGGAAATAGTTCAAAGGACTCCTTTTTGGGTTTTTGATAAAAGAACATGGCAATGTTTTTTAGAAGATAACAAGATTCCCGCAAGCTAAGTTAAACAAGTCTAAAGCAAGCACGTCAAAACAGCGGGACACACTAATGCACACAAACCATATGATAAAAGAGCATTGCACAAGACACTACACATGCAAAAGTAACCTCCCCACGCTTAGAACTAAACTAGGGAAAATTATGAAAGGAAAAAAGAAAATGCACTTACTAAAAGAGAGCGTGAGAAGTGGTTACCTCCCCGGAGCTTAATTTAGCAAAGGGTTAGACACCTTTATCGTTGAGGTGCATATGACCTCTCTTATAATAGACATGGACCTTGCTCCAGTTGATGTCCTTGTTGTGGTCAGGTGACTGCCCTCCGATAGAACCTGCTAGAACAAAACTAAAAAAGAAAATAAAACATTCTTGTGCTTTATATTGTTGTACGCAATACTGGTTGATCGGTCTCTGTGCACCGATGAATCATGGCCGGCTATCCACCCTTCTTTAGCAAGTGACCGGAATCCTCTATCCCTAGCTATCCAGATGCCTCCTCTCTTAAACAAAGGCACAATCTACTGGCTTTCCCGTGTAAGGAGCAAAACGTGTCATAGTACATCCCCCGATGTAGCAGTTCAGGCAGTCTCGTCTAAATTGTGTACACGTACGTACAACTGATATTGCTCTAATGTATCTATAATTTTTAATTGTTTCATACTATTATATTATCAATCTTAAATACTTTATATGCAATTTTATATATTTTTGGGAATAACCTATTAACTCAATGCCCAATGTCAGTTCCTGTTTTTGCCTATTTTATTGTTTCACAGAAAAACAATACTAAACAAAGTTCAAACACGAGAAAACTCTAGGGTGGTTTTTTTGGACCAAAAGGGAACCTAGAAGCTTTGGGAGGAGGCCAGAAGACATACGGGAGAGCCACAAGCTCACACGGTGTGCCATGAGAGGGGCGCCACCTAAGCTTGTGGGCCCCACGTACCTCCTTTTGACCTAATTCCAAGCCTATAAGTTCCCATAAATCCAAAAACCAATAGAGAGCCAGCCAAAACATTTTTTTCCGCCACCGTAAGCTTCTGTTCTTCCATGATCCCATTTGGAGGCCTTTTTCGGTACTCTGCCGAAGGGGAAATCGATCATGGAGGCCTTCTACATCAACCTTGCTACACCTCTGATGATGTGTGAGTAGTTCACCACAGACCTACGGGTCCATAGTGATAGCGAGATGACTTCTCTCTCTTTGATCTTCAATACGATGTTCTCTTCGGAGATCAATCCGATGTAATCTTTCTTTTGCAGTGTGTTTGTTGAGATATAATAAATTGTGGGTTTATGATCAGATTATTCATTGAAATTAATTGAGTCTTTTTTGAACTTTATTATGCATGATTATTATAGATTTGTATTTCTCTCCGATATATCCGTTTGGCTTGACCAACTAGATTGATTTATCTTTAGTGGGAGAGGTACTTTCTAGTAGGTTCAATATTGCGGTGTCCTCACCCAATGACAACAGGGGTAGCGAGGCACGTATTTGTATTGTTGCTACTAAGGATAAAACGACGGGGTTTAATCATATTGCTTGGTTTTATTTTGTCCACATTATGTCATCATACTTCATGCATTACTCTATTTGTTATGAACTTAATACGTAGCGAGGCAAGCATAGAAGCGTTCTCGAAGTGGAGTAGTAGTAGTAGATCCAGGCAGGAGTCGTTCTACTTATCACGGACGTAATGCCTATGTACATGATCATTGCCCTGAATATCGTAATAACTATGCGCTTTTCTATCAATTTCCCAACAGTAATATGTCTACCCAACGTATGCTATTTTTATGAAAGAGAAGTCGCTAGCGAATACTATGCCCCCGAGTCTATTTTAGTCATATTACATAAACCAAAAACACATTGCTGCAATTTTCCTCCCGCTAAGGTTATTTCTCTTAGAAATCAAATCATGAACTTTAAGCAACTTGAGCAAGAACATGTTGCACAATCTTGAGAGAGAATGAAATTAATGATTAAAATTTGTCCCACTCATGGATTAAGCTTATGGATGATAATACAAAAAAATTTATGCGGGACTAAACTTTGTGTCTAGAAATCTTCTAGACTCTGTTGTGTTGGAGATATGCCCTAGAGGCAATCATGTGATGATGATATTTCCATATGTATTCATGAGTCCTTTGTATTGTCCTTGAACATCATCAATGATATGTATCAATAAGTATGTGACTTGTTTGTGGAACTTTGTATTGTATGATGATTGTTTTAATGGTCCCTAGTTGATAAGGTTATGCGGACACATATCCTTGACAAGTATACGACTCGGTACATGACTATGTTTCACAAGTCATGTGCATGGAGATGCTAAACTGATAGTATGGGCTCGGGGATGGAGATCACCGAGCCGGACAGACCCACTTTGAGACGCAGCGAGATATAGTCATCTGTTAGTCTCAAGTGCAATGTCTATGCCATGTCCTAGACCTGAGGTCCTCGCATGTTCTCGGGATGAGGATCGACTCACTTAGGGTCTATCAAACGCTATTCCGTAACTGGGTAGTTATAAAGGTAGCTTTCAGGTGAGTCATGAGACATATTGTGAGACATGGTTGACCAAGATGGAATTTGCCCCTCCTATTTGGAGAGATATTCTCTGGGCCCTCTCGAGTGATCAGATTCGGAAAGCATGGCCATGCGACTTGGGTTAAGTGTTAACCCAGTTCGGGAATCTGTATCATGGTTTCGAGAAGAGAGGTCGAGCTAACACAAGGGTGACAAGTACTCGCCTTGAGCTCGACAACAAATATCGTGAGGCAAAAGGAATGTTGCATATGCCACATTGTTGAGGTTCGTCAAACGACTTTACGCCCACATGGGAGTTGGCACGTTCTGCTAGGAGCCGCTACCAACTATCGACTCTGGTCGTGTCCATGTGTACGTGAACCTATAGGGTCACACACTTAAGGGGCTGTAGCCCATTCGGATTGGATCTGAGTGGAAAATGGATGTGACTCCTAGTGGCTCAAGTGTTGAGCCCACCTCGGAGGTCTATATAAAGGGGAGTGGGCACACCACTTAGGGTTGATCGGATTGAACCCTGGTTAGCCACCGCCACTCCCCACGCCCATGCCGCGCGACCGGACCTAGCAATCCGCCACTCGACGCTGCTCCCTATACGTGTGGATACCTTGGAGGCATCACATCTACGGTGCTTGGACAAACCGTTCGAGGGAACCGCGAGGTGCCGTTCGCGGGAGATCACCGTTCACGGGTCTTCGCTGTTCGCAGGAGATCGGCAACGCGAGGAGGAGACGGCCCGGGAGATCGGCTACACGCATCACCAACTCTACTTCCGCTGCGATGACTGCGCGTCTAGTGGTAAACCCGATCCCGTGATCTATTTCCAGTAGCATGATCTTGGGTGCGCGGTAGAAAATTTTATTTGGCGCTAGCGTAGTGTACCGCGTGTTCCAACATGTTGTAGGTGGCACCTTTATGGGAATTACATTAGAAGATGCCACAAAGCTTCTCGATGATATGACGACAAATTATTCTCAATGGCACACCGAACGAGCTCCAACTAGTGAGAAGGTAAACTCTGTCGAAGAAGTTTCTACTTTGAGTGATAAAATGGATGCTCTCATGAATATGCTTACTAGTAAAAATACTCATGTTGATCCCAATGATGTTCGATTATCTACTTTGATTGAGAAAAACAATGATGCTATTGATGTGAATTTTGTCGCTAGAAATAATTTCAACAACAATGCTTATAGATGGAATTTCAATCCTAGACCGCATCCCGGTAATCCCTCTAATGTTATGGTAATTCCTATGGTAATTGATATAATAATAATAATAGGATGCATGTTGAACTTGGGAACAACATTAAACAAAATAAAGTTGTTGCTTACGAACAAAATAAAGCTTTTACTAAACACCTTGTGCGAATGACTCTCATAATAGATTCATATGGTGGTTTAATTATCTTCCCTATGAAGTGTTACATCCCTTTCTTTAGTGGAAATTTGAACCTTCTACAATATGTTTAGTAAAACCTTTATTTTATTTGTAAAGCATTAGGTGAATTTATCATGGATTGCAACAAGTAAATACATTCAATTGAAGAATAATTATCATAATTAAGTCCTTGTAATCCAAGGTAGTAGGCACATCACTATTTAAAGTCTTGACCTCTCCAAACCCTCTTTTTATCATTAATATCATCACTCTCCGAACAATTGGGACGCCTTCTAGCTAAAGTTGACTCACATCCAATCCATTTTTCATCAAGTTTTATATTACTAAACAAAATTTTAATGGGTGTCACACCAATCATTTTAATATCTTCATCCGGATTATGATAAAAACCGAGTGGAATAGCCTTTTCTAGGAATTCTCGCTTAGCTCTCTACCGAGCGGTTCTCTTTTTTTTCATTAATTGAGACTTGGATAGATTTTATAGACTCATTTATATCATGCTTAGGTGGAAAAAATTACTTTTAAAAGTTTCCACATTATGAGCAATTATATCCATGTTTCTAGCCATATCGTCAACTTTATGTAGTTTTTCTTCTACCATAGCATTAAAAATATTTTGAGAACTAATAAATTCTTTAATATTGTTCTCAAGTTCAACAGGTATCCTTCCATGATTATTAGAGGAACTTTTGGGATAAAGTCTAGGATTGAAATTCCGTCTATAAATATTGTTGTTGAAATTATTTCTAGCCAAAAAAATTCACATCAATAGCATCATTATTTTTCTCAATCAAAGTAGATAGTGGCACATCATTAGGACCAACTTGAACATTTTTACTAGTAAGCATATCATAAGAGCATCCATTTTATCACTCAAAGTAGTAATTTCTTCGACACAGTTTACCTTCTTACCAATCGAAGCTCGTTCGATGTGCCATTGAGAATAATTTGTCATCATATTATCAAGAAGCTTTGTGGCTTCTCCCAATGTACTTCCCATTAAAGTACCTCCTGCAGTAGAGTCTAGAAGATTTCTTGACGCAAAGTTTAGCCCCGCATAAAAAATTGTATTATCGTCCATAAGCTTAAACCATGAGTGGGACACTTTTTAATTATTAATTTCATTCTCTCCCAAGATTTTGCAACATGTTTTTTCTCAAGTTACTTAAAGTTCATGATTTGATTTCTAAGAGAAATAATCTTAGGGAGGAAAATACATGGCAATAAAAGCATCCTTACATTTATCCCATGAATCAATACTATTGCGAGGCAAGGATGAAAACCAAGTTTTAGTATGGTCTCTTAGCGAGAAAGGAAATAATTTCAACTTAATAATATCATTATCCACATCTTTTTTTATTTTGCATATCACATCAATGAAGGTATTAAGATGGGATGCAATATCCTCATTAGGATTTCCAGAAAATTGTTCTTTCAAAACAAGTTTTAGCAAATCAGCACTAATATCGTATGACTCCGAACTAGTGGCGGGAGGAGCGATTGGAGTACTAATAAAATCATTGTTATTAGTATTCGAGAAGCCACACAACTTGGTGTTTTCTTGAGACATAGCGACAAAGCAAGCAAAGAAGCAAAATAAAATGTTTTTTGTGTTTTTTATTTTTTCTTGAGAAGTGGAGGGAGATGAAAAGGAGAGGCAAATAAATAGTAGAGCAAGTAGATGATAGTTCGAGTGAAGGTACTTGTAGTGATTTGGATGATGTCTCCCTAGCAACGGCGCCAGAAATTCTTTCTACTACTTGTGAGCTACGTTGGGATTTTCCTCGAAGAGGAAGGGTGAAGCAATATAGTAGCTGATAAGTATTTCCCTCAGTGAGAACCAATGTTTATCGAACAAATAAGCGAATCACACAAAACCTAGTGAACAACACAGGCAACCATTAGTTGAACTTCCTGGCTTTAGTCCTCTGTGAAGTTCAGTCAACCATTTGAGTCAATTTTGAGTAAATAGTAAGACTTAGGATCGCACCATTCATAATGTTGCATCTCAATACTTGGCATCTTTTCCCCACTGCTGGCTCATAAATTCACCTTGGTTTCACCGGAATTCGTTTATTTCATTCATTAATTCGTTCTAATAGCTACGCAGAGGTCTTTCCTTACGACTCCCGTGCTTAATACGAAAAGCGGTTCTTGTGTGAAAAGTGCCAACTAACTATCTCCTTATTTTCTGATTGTTCTTCCGATAGGAATATTCCCTTGATCAGCTAACCTGGCCCAAGCATAACAATAGTGCATTTCCCCTTGATGGTACGATTTACATATCTTCTACCTCTGCAACTTCTGTTCAGGAAGGTTAGTTTAGGCACTCCATCCCTGAGGGCTACATCAGCTTATCTTTCTAGAAATCCCAGCTATAAGCTAGATCGGTATAAATAGGGCATTAAGCAGCAATAACAGAGATAGCATCCATGAGTTTTTTAATCCATCCTTTAGCATTGCCTGACTCGGACAAGGTGTTTCCTTCCTTCACAATACCCGACTAGGGCAATGTAGCTATCCCAATAAGATATGAAAGCTGGGCCTCACCTGAGCAAGGAACTTATACATAGAAGTAACAGTAAATGTGCAAGATTTGGACCACTTCCATTTCCTTAAACCATCAATCAACAAATTGAAATAGAGATATCGGTATCTTCCAATCTGCCACAAGGATCTAGTCACTAGTATCTTTCCCTTCTTCCCAACTTATCCCAACATTCCTTGTAAGCGTTGCTATCACTATTTCTCCCTCTGGTGGCCTTGAGGCGTCTCGATCAATCGGTGTATCCGCCACATGACACACCTCCTTCTCTCAACCATCCGAACAAGAAGATTTTAGCACTAACCCTGTTGTAGCTTTCTTTCCGACCGAAGTACCGCTTTTCTTTGCACTACTTTCGAACCGTATCAGGAACAAGAGCTTATGCGTTGCTTTCTTTTCGCAGTACCTGCCCCCGGGGGTCATTACTTGATGAAGAGTGCTTCCCCTTTGAGCACACTATCTTGGCCATCAATATAATTAATCCATCCCGCCTGTCTAGATATTGTTGTTAATACACAGGTTGATTGTATGACTATGGCATAGTGAGTTCTGGCTCCTAGCTGACATACTGAATACAACATCGAAGCGGGTCTATCTTATTCCGATGTAGTGATTCCATTGAATATTGTGATAGCATCCTTGATTTCAGCTAGCTATTCTTAGTGATATGCTCGCTCCTCTTGGATTTCATTCCATGATAAGTATGTATTGGAAGTTGGAATGCCTAAAGTATTCGTGCATTAGGGTCTTCTTAAGCCTTGTTTCCTTCTTGATCTTACCTTTCTGTTGCTATCACTCGCTCTAGCCTCTCCTGGCCAGAGCTCCCTCTATCAACAACACCCTCACGTGATTGATTCCCTGGATAAGTATGGCTCATATAAGGTATCCTGATCATAGTAAGTGTATCATATCTCCTTCTCCTATTGATCTTACCATCCCTCGAGTCCAAGTCTCGGGATGGCGCTTATTAAGGTCATGTTTCCCCTTGACAGGATCTTCCAATTCTGGTATCCCTGAAGAGCTTTTCCTAGTATGTATTTACTAACCTTAAACGATAGGAGCCGTATTTAGATAGATATCCTATAAATCTATTGATTTTCATTAGCTTGTAAATTCCTTGTGTGAAATAACTCAGAAATTCATTGTGCTAAACTTGTATCTATGCAGTACTGTTTAATGTGGAAGAAGTGTTTTTGTTACTAACAACATAGAAACATGATACCAGTGCATAAGCATGAAAAACTCACTTTGTGATCAGATTGATCAAGGTTGTAGTAATTCGAATTTACTACTTCGTTAAATGATGGTTGTTTAAAGGTGTCTACCATAGTTTGTTTGGACAATGTCCTTAGTAATTAGGTATGTGACCTTCTTATAACCCACGACATCGGCATGATAGGTGTTAAATACATCCAGTGATGGTGGAGCTAAATCAGCAGGTTTTATATATGGATCCCAAGGTATATACTAATCCCAGACAGTACAAAATAACCATGCGTATACTAGAAAACCAAAATAACCGTACACATACGACTTAGAATTCTCATCAAAAAATGGTATTACTACTTCAACCAACTTATTTATGATTTCATGTTTCAAAAGGGATTTCAAACCAAGACCGCTATGTGAGAATCGCTGAATAACGTCAAAAGTATCCCTTAAGTAAATATTATCGATAAAAAATGAACCTAGCGAATCATTTATTTCTTTGAACTTATCAAATATATACATTTATATTGTTGCCAGCCTACCTGAGCGTGGAACAAATATTTTATATATACATATTCCATAACTAGAGTTCCATAATTGTGAAACGTGGTATATGGCCGTACGCTAACTCCTATTTGAAAGTCGTGTGGCTCTCTAACAAACATGGAA
Source organism: Aegilops tauschii subsp. strangulata (assembly GCF_002575655.3). NCBI lineage: Eukaryota > Viridiplantae > Streptophyta > Magnoliopsida > Poales > Poaceae > Aegilops > Aegilops tauschii. The sequence goes on along the minus strand of NC_053039.3, from coordinate 62,603,517 downwards.
AACAAACCTATCCTCAGCATCCAATTGCTATAAAAGAATGGAAGCACAATTGTTGTTGGACCTATAAACCCTATTATTTTGGCAATAAAACCATTTAGACCTCTTTGATCTAAATTGGGAAATGTTTTTCGGGTTTTCACAAATCTATAAATAGGTGAATTCAAGTAGGAAGTCCAACCACTGTTGGAACTATCACCACCGTTTGAACTACCACCACCCCATATAAAATGGTGGATTATACCATGATCGTCATGCTTAGGTGCACTACTTTTCACATTTGGATTTGTTCCATCATTAGTGGAACTAGAACCATCATTAGTGTTAGGGGAAGTAGAAGTAGATGCATCATTACTGCCACTAGATGCATCATTGTTGATAGGTTCTTTAGCTCCTTCCTCATCCGTTATATCTTTTTCTTGGATTTCTTATTATTGTGGACTTTTTTATCATCATATTTTTCCCCATCTCTATTGTATAACGAAATAAGTATCTTCTTAATGGATTGAAAGAATTTATTCATGATAACAGTATTTTCTATTACTCTCTTATTGGTGGATTTCCTCCGCTTAATTTGGAAATTTACCCAGCCTTTTGAGTACTAGGATCCCACCCTTATCCTAGCAGATTGGTACCCGGACCATATCCTTGGGCAGCTCAGATGTATCTAGCTTTTCATTCAGATCACATCATCTCGAGCGCGGAAGCTTATTAGTGGATCAGAAGACTATGGTGACCCGTAGATCTTCAGATGTTGATTTACAGAGCAGGGCCGGAATGCGGGGATTGCATTCTTCGAAAAGTATCATATCTTCTTTCCCAAGGGAGAAAGCAGAAACCAAAAACGAGTGGAGGTTCGATCTCTCACCCAAAGCAATTGGGGCTGGTGGAATCTTCGAAAAAGCAGCGTGTACCTTTCCCTCAATCCTTCTCCTATAGACTCCGAAAAAGCAGCGTGTACCTTTCCCTCAATCCTTCTCTCGTGCATGCTATTCTCGTGTTCCGTGATTAGAAAATACATGTTTCTTGTTTTCTTTGAGGTAATAAACAAGCTGTATCCCGCTTTGCCTATCTTGATGTGGAATCTATTGTTGAGCACCCATGAATGCAGGTAGAAGGTGTTTTTTCTTAACTCTTTCCAGGCCTCGGCTTGATTGGACTTCGTCAGCTCTTGTCGTTCAGCTTCCTCTCTCCTCTCTCCTCTTGTCTCTCCGTAGACGACGTTAAAAAGTAAACAGACTTAAAGCAAAGTTGGTTTGATCCTTGTGTTCTATTATATGAAGTAGAAGAAGAAAGAGCCGGGGGGATGGTCTTGGCACCCATGGGTTAATGGTGAAAGCGCTCAAGGAAATAGGGAATGGAATATTCAAATCGATCAGAAGTGCTATGCTTTATGTAATCAGGCTGAAGGCTAACATCTCGCGAGTAGGCGAGCTAGGATAAGAATTCCAATCAAAAAAGAAGTATGAACTGGGCCCAAAATCACTACTTTACTACCTATGTCGCGTGTCGCGCCACCTAGTACGATAGACTTTTTGCGGGAAAAGAGCAGGTTTTGCCCCAACTTGGACCGAGGGAAACCAAAGAAGAGCTAGTTTCGACCTGTTTAGTTAGCGGTGGATGAGCTGAGTTCTTTTCACTCCTGTTTCAGAGATACAAAACAAAAGTAAAGTGTAGAACGCAATGTTTGAGCTCTAGGCTTTTACGATTCTTCCGATTAACTTCTCATCTCTGCTCCTAGATCCGAATGCCAGTATGTAGAGAAGTGATGGAAAGGGTTGTGCTCTTTCATTTGAGAAACTTCCAACCAAAATAGGAATGTTAGAACAGAATATTTAGATACAGGTCCCTTATGAATATTGTAATGAGTAAGATTCATTGAAGAAATGCTTCTCCGAAGCAATAAGTTTGTGGCACAAGCATAGTCTTCTACTAACCTAGCCTTTCCCATCTTTCTATTAAAACGAATGTAGCTAACGTGAACTAAAAGCAAACTCTTGTTCGAGGAAGTAGAAATTGTTAGTTGTTGCTAGCTTGAACTGAGTTGTTCCTGTTGGTGCTAGGGTTGCCAAGGGATTTGTAGCGAGATGCTGCTAATGCAGCTATTTCTGATGTCCGAAGGATGCAGCGGAAGTGAAAAGAAAAAGATATGATGCTTAGACCGTTCCGACAGGGATGATGGATTTGTAGATATAGGGTTTATTTGAATGTCTGGCCAAATGCTTACTTTCGTTATGCTTGTCCTGCAAAGCTGGATCTATGGTTCGGTTGCTTTGAATGTTTGTTCTGCCTCTGACCCGGCCCTTACCTCTTTCTTGACTCGGTTTTTCATAGGGGCATCACATTCTTTTACAAAAGAAGCGCTAGTTTCAAAAGGAATGGCACTGAAAGGTGTCAAATGATGATTGAATTGAACTATCTGAATCTGAAACTGCCGACCGACTCGTGCTTTTTTGGACTCCGCTTTTGTAGGATCCTGTGAGGAATCAAATTCTTTGGCAAGTCTCTTCTTGCTAGTGTTGTACGCGTTTTATTCCTTCGCCCGACATGCTTTCATGATAAAATAATCATAGCAACATAGCTTGAGGTTCCATAGGTTGATGAGCCCGATCAGTCGTGTAAGCTATTTACTACAGCCGTCTTAGATGCCCCTAGGTATCCTCTTCGGCTTGATCTTTCCTTTGCTTCGATCGCCAACTAGCACTTCCTTATTCCACTATTGCGATATCTTTGTCCTGGACAAAGACCAAGAGCTGGTGCAGGTGAAAGAATAGCTTATGGGGCTAGAGTCAAAGGAGCTTTCATAGACATAGAAATCATAATAGAAAGAGCAGGCCTGCGAGCAGCGAGTGCCCTTTGTAAGTTGCGAGCCTGCCTTACCGCCCCCTTTCTTTTTGGAATTAGAAAGAAGGGGATGAATTAGAAAGAAAGAGATCAGGTTATTTATGATCGGAGAAAAGGAAGGGGCCTGGTTGATGTGTCACTGGGGAACCCGTAGGAAGGGGAGACGACCGGCCTCATTCACATATGAAATCGCCAACATGAACACAAACGAAATCGTCTGAATTTCGTATAGAAAGAAAAAAAGGAAACAAGTAAAAAAAGCGTGGTCCCCGAGGATAGGTACTTCGTCCGACGCGGTATCATTGCTGAGTGATCGCTCGCTATCTGGAAATGGAGTGTTAGTTTCAAATAGAGCTTGTGTGGGTGTGAAGTGTACTGAAGATCGAGGTTTTTCTTCTTACTAACTTTGTCAAAGAGGCTAAAAACAATAAATGACCAACGAAACTTCGAGTGAGTAGGATAAGGAGGAGTAGTCAGAGGATCTGAGAAGGGAATTAGAGAAAAAAAGAGCAGCAGCTCAGTAATAACACCTAGGCTTTTGAATTAACTCTGCGATTTGGAAGACGGAGGAAATGAAAGTAGAAGAAGTTATCAAAACTTGGAACCACATGTTCAATCTTTTTTCAGCGGTTTCCCCAGAGATCTTTATCATTAACGCAACCTTCATTTTGCTCATTCATGGAGTTGTACTTAGTACCTCTAAGAAAGATGATTATCCACCGTTAGTTAGTAATGTGGGTTGGCTTGGATTACTTAGTGTTGCGCGCCTAGGAGGGCAGCAGGCTTGGGATGCGGAGGAGCTATTATCGCCCAGCTCCCTAACCTAATGCGGCCGGACCGCAGGGAACCTTAGCATTGGGGGACGTCCTAATCCTTTTGCCGCCGCAAGGCCGGCTAATCGTACGCAACAGGAGCAAGGGAATTCCCCTGGTTCAGGAAGGCACATGAGCTCGAATGCTATTATGAATGTGCGACTGACACTACACTAAGTAGGTACCCGTGCATGCAGGTGAGGCGTCGGTCGGTCCTAGAAATGGAGGCAGCTTATGAGGAGTTAACGACTGGACGTGCTGCAACCTAGGGATCACCAGGCAGCTCTTTCGCTCTATAGGGATATCGGGGGGGGGGGGCATAGCACAATTCTTCTTGGAGGAGGGTATTGGTTTGCCCAGGTGACTGATCCTGCCATAATATACTCCCGCCAAATCTATTGCACCGGCAACCGAAGTTGAACATACATACGATGATCTTCATGCATGAAGGGACGAGAGGAAAGAAAGGGCGGTAGATGATAATGCGAAAGGGCGCCGCGTCTGGCTTGATAGTAAAGCCAAAGAAAGACGCCCCAAGACAAGATACAACTGTTGGGAAGGGGACATGATCAATAGAACCCGGCTGGATCCGGGCTGGGATAGTGGCGCCCATTCCTAACCAGTTCTGAAAAGGTTCGCTCATGGTGGAGGTACTAACCACTTAGTGATCGGTCCGCTAGTTCACGCAAATCCGAAGAAGTTATCACGGACGAGCCACATGCAGGGAAACTTGCACGTGTGGTTCTGGCCGGGCTTTCCTTCGGTATCTAATAACCTTGCTTCTACTCGCCACTGGCGCACCTCTCCTAACTATTTCCCATTTATTCTGGAATAAATTTTTTAGGAGGGACAATTTTACATATTTTTGCCAAATCCTTCTATTATTAAGTACGACTGGTACCATTTCGATGTGTTTCGATTTTTTCAAAAAAGAGAGGTTTGATGCTTCTGAATTCATTGTATTAATTCCACTTCCTACTCGCAGTATGCTCTTAATGATCCCGGCTCATGATTTAATTGCCATGTATTTAGCTATTGAGCTTCAAAGTTTATGTTTTTATGTGATCGCAGCATCAAATAGAAAGTCTGAATTTTCCACGGAAGCCGGCTCAAAATATTTGATCTTAGGTGCAGTTCCCTCTGGACTATTATTGTTCGGGTGCGACCGGACTACTACCGATCAATTTTTTGGAACTTATTTATAGACTTGTAGAGACCCTCTACGTAGTTGTAATTCTAGGGCAATCGATCCACTTTCCCCATAGCCCTAAGGCCGTGTCTTGATCTCCTATACGCGAAAGATAAGATACGGGAGATGGGGTCCTATGGTATGGGTCTTCGACCCTTGGTCTAGTTCCACGATGGAGAGTCGGCGTGGCGTAAAGTGAAGATTAGGGGGAATAGAGCGAAATCCCCGTCTGGGGTATTCCGAAGGTGTAACCTAGGCAACGAAAAAGGGGCCCGATACTTCAACTAAAGGAGCGACCTGGTGGTTCACCAAACCCCGACCCAGTGTCACACGTTCTCCAGGTCCGAAGGGATCCAGTGCCCAACTACCGACTCCTCCCGGAATTGCGTTATCGGAGCCGAGCCAGGAATATCCGTTAGTGGGCACCTACCACTTTTCACCGGTTAGAGAGGCCCTCTTTAATAAATTAAGAAAATATGTTCACAGGGTCCAGAAAGACTCGGTCATAGGAACTTAGACCACCTACGCGCTGGTAAACGAAAACCACCTCGACCGGATCTACCGAACGAAGAAGGCCGCCCCGTCGAAAGAATTAACACACCAAAAGGGCCACCAGCTTTCCCCCCAAAAGGGGAGATTCGCTGCTTACTACCCACGGAAACATCCGCCCTTATGGTCAAGTCGTCTGCCTATCTTTCTGATCTCATTCGTTTTCCGATCGCATAAAAAGTCATGAGATAAAAAAAGAAATGTGAGAATGTAGTTACAGATGTAAAAAAAAGTCAATATCTCGTTCTCTTGTTTCATAGATGGGGCGTCCTATCCGATGGATGAATGAGGAGCCTCTGTCGAGTAGTGAAATGATAGGATTCTGCTTTTCGATTAAACCAAAACACAAGTCGGCGATTCAAGCCAAGAGTGCGGGCACCATAAGAACGGTCAAAGCTAGAAACTATATCATGACTGCTGGAACGAAAGACCCGATGAGTATTTTCGTACCACCTTCCAATCTTCTTAGTCAATTGTGCACTTTTCCGCTAGGAGAGACATAAATTATCGGAATCCGGGGCCTTTTTTTCCCTATTTCCCAAGGGGAATGTCAAATTGTGTGGTTTCATAGTCTTATGAGACAGAAAGTTTTGGAAAATGGAGCTGCCGTTTTCACTACTTTGGTCCCTAGCGATATTGTTACTTAAACTAACATTGAAAGTGGGTTGAATCACTTTAAAGTGCCCTCTCAAGTGTCATCTCATAATGGTAATCTCCTTATGTTATAGTAATTTGGCTTAGAATAAGAAACCTATCTCTTCCCCCTAATGGCTTTTCACTACCCCTTGCGGGAATGCGTATCGTTGCTGCATCGCCACTGTATTCCTGACTTGCTTTTCCGAACTGCTTGTTTTCTCGGAGCTGCAGTCCAGTTGCTTAGTGGTTTGCTTCTCGGTCTACCCAATCAAGGTTAGACATCGCTCTATCAACCATTGCTTTAAATAGTAGCATGTTATTTCATCTTTCATTGATACGATCATTACAATCGAGGGCCTACAATCCATGGAAATCCCTATTCCGATCACTGGGAAAGAAGAGCCAGTAAGTAATGAATGAATGAATGAATTTAGATGGTATATAAACATCTCCCCATGAAGGGAAGGTGCTCTAGTATCTAACTAAGAAAAAAAAGTAGGTTGTGAAATGATAGGAAATATGCCATGCAGAAAATCAAGGAAATATTTCCTGGATTTTCGGATGACCTGGCTTATCTTTGCAGTTATCCTTATTTAGCAGAATCTAGTGAGTGTTCCATTCAAAGGAAAGAGAGCTATTCGTTGTAGGATTGATCCAGACAACCCAACCTAAGTCACCTATTGCGCCTAACCTAAGTATAGTGCCAGTGGTCGGCGAGGAGAAGTTCATTCCTGTAGAGAAGAGAGGGGATCCTATTTCCTTTCCCCTTTACCAGTATGGAAACCTCATCTTCCAGCATGAAAGTTGGTATCAGAATGAAACAATCCAATCCATACTTGTGGAGTGCTTAGTTCAGTTCCTGATTTATCTCAAGCCTAAATCGAAAAAGGAAACCTATTACCTGGGGTCCCCCCTTTCGGCTATCTCATCTGCTGTTCCTCGACTCTCAGGAAGGTACACTACAAAAAAAATACACTTCCGTGATGGTACGTGTTTGTCACAGTAGGTCACGTTTTCTGTCATGCATGTACATCCATGACAAATTTATGACAGAATCAAGATAGTCATACCTGTGCTATCGTAGAAGTGTTCCATGACATTACCAAAATTATCATCACGGAAGTGTCCACTTCCATGACGATAAATCACGCGTCACAGAAGTGCTTTCATCAAGGGTGACCGACACGTGGCATCCACTGTAACGGAACGCCGTTAAGCTACCGGATCCGGTTTTGGATCTGATAACCCGTTAACAGCCCGGACCAATGGGGATTTTCCACGTGTAAAATTCTGATTGGCTGACGGAAACACGTGTCAGCTTCGCGTTGGCACAGGTGTCACTCATCCAATGGGCGAGATGCGCCTATGATATGCTGACACGTGGACCAGCCCAAAAGTGGCCCATAAAGTTTAAATGGGCCGGCCCAACTAAAGGCCCACAAGATTTTGCGGTCCATAATGGGCCAGCCCAGCAAAAGGCCCACGAGATTTTCCGTATCATAATGGGCCGGTCGAGCTAAAGGCCCACGAGATTTTGCGGGCCATAATGGGCCGGCCCAGCTAATGGCCCGCGAGATTTTGCAGACCATAATGGGCCGGCCCAGATAAAGGCCCAACATTCTCAGTTAAGGCCCGTACGGCTAGTGTCAAATCGGCCCGTCAACGGCCTGTCCTAAACTTGTCATCATCGCGGCCCATGATCACTTCTGGCCCGTTAACAGTCCGCTAAGTATATGGGCCGAATTACGGCCCGGTGTATTTCCGGCTTGTTAAAGGTCCTGCTTCATTTGGGCCCATTTACATGCCATTGAAACTTTGGGCCCATAAACGACTGTGAAGGATTTGGGTCATATTCGGCCATGTCTGACATTTGGCCTGTTAGCGGCCCACTATAGATTTGGGCCACTTTCGGCCTGTTGTGATTTTCGACCTGTTAACGCCGGACGAAATCCATGGGCCATATGTGGCCCAACGTCACATCGGGCCCATTAACGGCCCATATAAAAATGACGATAATCTAGCTCGACTAAACTTCCGGCCTGTTAAAGGCCCGTGTATTAGGTCGGCGCATTTACGGCCCGTCCGAATTTCGGCCTGTGAAAGATCCGTATCGTAAATGGGCCCAATCTCACTTTCAGTCTTTTAAAGGCCCATGTTTTTTATGGGCTCGAGATATTTAGACCTGTAAACGGCCTATTGTTACTGAGGGCCCAAATTATGTTTAGGCCTGTTAAAGGCCCACTATGGGCACATGCCTACCAGAAAAATATGAAATCTTATGCTGATTTAGGCCCATATATTTTTAGTGGGCTACATGCAAATTTCGGCCCATAATCATTTTTAGCCCAATTGGAATGGGCCCGACGAATGTTGACATGTTGGGCTCCTACGAAGCTTCCGGCCGAATACATTACTAAGATAAACCTACACTATACAAAAATAGCGTCGTAATTATTGCAGCCTTTGGCAGCAGCATAAATGTTGTATCACAACAAAAGGCCTATTGGCATAAAGTTTACAGTCCTTGCAGATAAAAGCACCATCAGATGTATAGAAGCACAGACCATTTGACCTGAGTGCTAATGTTTTAGGCTGTAGAATCTGATGGAGCAGCACGATTTTCACCTTTTTTCCGCCATTGCTCTTGAACAACGAAGCGAATGTCTGATAGTCTGGTTTTAAAACCATTCATATCTTGACGACATTTGTCAACCACTATTCTTGTTTCCAAAACGACGTCCATTAGGGATTGGACTTGTGTCTGGAGCACAGATATATCACTTTGTCTAGCAGGAAGATTTTGTTCAGTAGGCGATTTGGACGAGGTTACATTGACAACCAACCCAGAATTACGCAGGAAGGTGCTTTTTGCACTGTTAGTGGAGAGATACTGACGCACTGCAGCAAGAGGTGACATTGTGCCTGTGGTAGCCTCATCACCTTCAGGTGGTTGTGGCTGTTCAATCATTTTTTCCATAGCTTCCTGAAAGTTTGAACTTGTAGATTAGTGTACCAGATAAGTTACTAATGAGACAAAAAAACAAACTAGGTTACACGTTTATACATAACTTATTTTGGTGAACTACTGTAATATATTAGCATGTATTGTAGTGCCAACTACATAATAAAATCACTTCCGGAACATATGTCCATGTAGCATGCCTACTGTATTGTCTATTTCCTCACATTCGTTGACATCTAAGGATAAAGAGACATGGTTTAAAGTAGGATGAACATAGTATGACATCATTCATATCATGGGCAAACAGATATAAAACAAACAGGCTATTTTATCATTGTGTGCGCACGTGAACATAACAACTAGAATACAGATCAAGACCAAAAGAATATCCTTCATCTCTTTTAAACCATGTAAGGTGAAATGATACGTTAAGACAACTGTGTATAAAAGTGAACAGAGTAACTGACATTGGCTGCAAACCAAGTAGTTAAATGAACACATCACAGTACCAATCAGTTCAAAGGCAGGAGGAGTAAGGACTTACAACAACGGCTTGAACTGGTGTGCTCATGCCCTTCATCTTGCTGGTGTGGCAATCCTTGAAGATTTGCACTACATTCGGTTCAGGTTCTTTTTGGTCCGCACAGGCTTTCCTCTGTATTTGGAACAAGTCAATATAGATACGATAATATGGCACAGAAAAAGAAGGAAGTAGCAGCTATTTACAATAGCCTCGCAGTGTGCAATATAGCTACGAGATCCTGTTGTCTGTTGGAATTTGACTTTAGAACGGTTGGTCTTGTTCTTCAAACAGTTAGCCTAGAACAAGATACACTTGTAAGGCACATACATAAATACAAGTTCAATATGTGGTCTGATCAAATACATATAGCCTACCTGATACTTTGGATCAGACCAGTGTTTAACGAGGGTTGTCCAGTCTTCATCTGTAATATATTCCACTGGAGATGTTTGGGCGATTTCATTGTTAGCCTTGCCTTCAAAGTGAGATTTTCTAAGGTGGCACCGATACTGTCGCAGAGCAGACTGAAAAACATGAGTGCATGCTTGTTTAGTTGCATCATCTTTCGGATCCAACTTGAACCTCATCTGTTGAAAAAAGAATGTGAGTCTTATTAGGAGGAAGCTAGAAAGTATGGGACAGAGCAAGACAATATTACTAATTGCGATGAATAACATTAATTATGAATAAATGGTCAAGGAAGGTGTTAAACTGGGTATTGTCTTTCTCATTCCTGTACTGGATCCACGTTGGGAGGATACGTGCATGACACCTAACGGCAACGGCTGCCTCTGATACTAACTTGGCTGACTCTGTAGCATCACATGGCCTTTTTAAACCTGCCTCAAAATGGATCTCCATTCTTCCTCCTTTAGATTTTGTTAATCTGTCAAGCATTATCCCTGATGTCTGTTTCCGCTTGCGTTGTGGTGCTAGTTCAACAACGAATATGGAAAGTGTTAGTGTACCTCAAACTATGAGAGTACATATAAAGGAGCATGCAACTGCAACTTGACTCGGTCAGGTACCGTCTTGGTGTTGATTCTCATGAGGTTCATCTGATCTTGCCAAGTCCTGTTGTGTCAGCAGTGCTTCGGAAGTAGTGTTAGGTGTGAAGTCAGCTTGGGAACTGGCCAGTTCTGGAGCAAAGAAATGAGTAACTCGTTGAGATGCTGGTACAGTTGAAGCGGATGCTACAGCTGGTGGAGCAGGTGATACTGTGTTTGTAGATTTAGCCGGTGGACTTGGACCTTCTACTGCACTATAAGTACCAGCAGAATCTGGACGGCCGATCCTTTTCTGTTTCACCCGACGAGTAACACCACTCCCTACTATATTATTTTCCTTGCTCTTTTTTGACTTTGCCATGTCAAGCCGTACCCACAACACAAAAGAATAAAATCGCTCTTCAGAACTCATTGATGCATGATACAGACAAGCAATACTTTGATGTAAGACAACCGTATGAGGATGGAATATGTAAGGAAAATAGGACGGCATGACATATTCACAGCTACGATGTGTAAACTAAGCAGAAGGATTTTCAAGAAAATAGAAGTGATGCAAGCTAGACACCATATGAAAGATGCAACCAATATTACTTTGCCAAGTTAAAAGTGTCTTGTCATAAGTGGTAATTCGAAAAATTATAAGTAGTATAACATAGAAATCAATGCAAGATGCAACCACTATCAAACTTCCATGTTAAAAGTGTCCAATCATGAGTGACTGATGCGGGATACACAACGGCAGTACTTTGATGTAAGAACATGGTATGATAGATAGATGCAGTGTATTCTAGACATAGAACGCCATGTCATATGCACATGTATAACGTATGAACTTAGCAGGTGCAATTTAATCAAAATAGAAGAAATACAGGCTAGACAACATATGCAACATGAAACCAATTATCACACTGTCAACTTAGAGCAAGCACCTGGGATGGAGTACGGGAGATGAACTCATCATGTAGACTTGGGACTTCAACTTCATTAGCAGTAGAAGTGGCAAATCTAGAGAGTCTCTGTTTGCGTCGGTGCGGAGGACCACCAACATCCCCTAACTTACTCTTTTCCTTCCTATTTTCTGATATTGCCTTATGAAGTCAAAACCACAAGAAGATGAATAAAATTAGCTCTGCATAACTGGTTGATGCATGATACATACGAACACTACTTTGATGTAAGGCAAGCGCAGGATAGGAGGATGGAATATATACAAAAAAAGACAGCGTTTCATATTCACACATACAATAGGAGGATGGAATATGTATGAAAAAACAGTAAGCGGAAGGCATTTCAACAAAATTAGAAGAAATGAAAGCTAGGCACCATATGAACATGCAACCAATATCACTCTATCAGGTAAAAAGTGTCTCGTCGTAAGTGCCATTTCAAGAAATTAGAAGCAGTACAAGCTAGAAGACAATGCAAGATGCAACCTACATCACAATCCCAAGTTAAATGTGTCTTATGGGTAAGTGATCGTTGCAGGTATAAGTTGTAAGCTACGCAGATACAATTCAACATAATCAAAAGCAATACAAACTAGACATTATACAGAAAACGCAACCACATATAACAGTTCCAAGTTAGAGCAAGCACCTGTGATGGTGGAGTAGGGGAGATGTGCTCATCATGTACACGTGTGTTCTAGAAACAGGAACACGTGTCATATTCACAGGCATTATGTGTAAAGTAAGCAGATGCAATTCAACAAAGTTAGAAGCAATACAAGCTAGACATCATATGCAACATGCAACCACATATAATAGTGCCAAGTTAGAGAAAGCACCTGTGATGGTGGAGTAGGGGAGATGTGCTCATCATCTACACAGCTACGTTGACTGTCTAGCCTTGCGTTGTCTTGCGAATCTTGTTGGGAGGATGGCGGAGTAGAATCTGTAGAGAACCTTCATTTCAGTTGCTCGGAAGGACCACCATCATCCAATGCCTTGCCAATTTCCTTCAACTTTATTGATTTTGCATTGTGAGGTCAAACCGACAAGAAAAAGGAATATAATTCGCTCTTCAGAACTCATTCATGCATGATACTGACGAACACTACTCTGATGAAAGGCGAAGTCATGATACGAGGATGGAATATGTACGAAAAAATGGACGGCTTGACATATTCACACCTATGATGTGGTAACTAAGCAGAGGGCACTTCAACAAATTAGAAGCACTGCAAACTAGACACCATATGAAAGGTGCAAGCAATATCACTCTGCCAAGTTAAAACTATCTCGTCATAGGTGGCATTCATCAAACTAGAAGCAATACATGCTAGAAATCATATTCAAGACGCAAACCAATACCACACTACCAACTTAAAGGTGTTCCATCATAAGTGACTGATGCAAGTTACACAAGAAGAGTAGTTTCATGTAAGAACATGGTGTGATAGACAGATATAGTATGTACCAAGAACATGAAAGCGTGTCATATTCACACGTATCATGTGTAAGCTAAGCAGATGCAGTTTACACTAATTAGGAGCAATACAAGCTAGACACCATATGCAACATGCAACCAGATATCACACTGCCAAGTTAGAGCAAGCACCTTGGATGGTGGAGTAGGGGAGCGGAGACTTGGACCTTGTAATGCACTATCAGTACAAGGAGAATCGGTACAGATGCTCCGTTTACATTGCTGCAGAGGACCACCATCATCGCCTTCCTTACTATTTTCCTTCCTCTTTCTTGATTTTGCCTTGTCAAGTCAAACCCACAAGAAAAAAGAATAAAATTTGCTCTTCAGAACTCATTGATGCATGATACTGACGAACACTACTTTCATGTAAGGCAGCCGCATGATAGGAGGATGGAATATGTATGAAAAACAAGATGGCGTGACATATTGACATGTATGATGTATAAAGTGTAAACTAAGCACAAGGTGCTTGAACTTGTTAGAATCAATGCAAGCTAGAAACCATATGAAAGATGAAACCAATCACTCTGCCAAATTAAAAGGGTGCCCTAACAAATGTATTTGACCAAATTAGAAGCAATACATGGCAACAGGCTAGAAATAATATGCAATATGCAACGAATAAAGGTGACTCATCCTAAGTGATTGATGCAGGATACAGAAGAGAGGTAGTTTCATGTAAGAACAAGGTTAACACATAGATGTAGTGTGTACCAAAAATAGGAAGGCATGTCATATTCACAGGTATAATGTGTAAACTAAGCAGATGCAATTTACCCTAATTAGAAGCATTACAAGCTAGACACCGTATGCAACATGCAACCACATATCACACTGCGAAGTTAGAGCAAGCACCTGTGATGGTGGTGTGGGGGAATTGCGGTCATCAACTAGAGAGCTACGTTGACTATCTTCATTTAGCCTTGCTGTTTCTTGAGAATCACGTGGGGAGGATGACAGTGCACTCTTTAAACAAGTATGGCGTCTCACAGTAACCCACCCGGGTGACTGTCTCATCATAAGTGATTGACGAGGGATACAAAAGAGCATTAGTTTGATGTACGAACATGGTTAATAGACATATGTAGTATGTATCAAAAATAGGAAGGCATGTCATTATCAAAGGTATAATGTGTAAAGTAAGTAGATGCAATTTAACCAAATTGGAAGCAATACAAGCTAGACACCATATGCAACATGCAACCACATTTGACAGCGCGAAGTTAAAGCAAGCACCTGGGATGGTTGTGTGTGGCAATTGAGATCATCAACTGCAGAGCTACGTTTACTGTCTCCAACTGTTGACACTGCATCCTTTAGAGCGCTGAAACGCTTAGTGCTTATCTTCGAATTACAATGGAGCGACTTCTGCCTTTTCTTTTCAGCATTCATCAACACTGCGTCAGAGTCAGAAATACCCATGCATAAAAAAACAATAGTGTGAGTATGGGTGAAGTGTGTGCACAATTAGTACAGTGTAAAGGTAGCAGATAGCAAGTCGGTGAGAAATAAATGACGGGAGACATATGATAGCTCTACAACATGCATGGCACACTAAATTACTACATGATTCTATGAAAATAACATTCGACTGAAAACAAATAGGTCAGTCCATTTTTTCTGCACCGTCCGATGTACAAAGAACGGGCAGATCGCCTTCATCTACCTCCAGCCAGTCAGTGTTGACGATCTTCCTTGAAACGGCAGCGACCACCGGCCCAGTCCCCTGCCTGCGCCCTCCCCTCGACCTCACCGCACTGCCGTGCTTGGCACCGCCCCCCGGCAATCCATTCAAGCCCCGCCGACCTCCAGATCGGGCGCAAGCAGCTCCTGCGCCCCACACCCCTATGATAGACACCGATGTGCCACTTCCCCGGCGAACATGCGGACTAGGTTCTCCGTGCGCCTAAGCGGGTGCTGCTTCTTTTAATTGCGGTTCGACTGACCCTGAATTGAAATCCAGGCGGGCTACTGACCTCTAGCAAAGGTGAAATAGTAAAGGGAGGAAACCTTGTGCATTTAGTATCACGAAGAAGATGCAGTAAGAAGCGCTCAACTAGTTTCTTTCGTGGGATGAATACGGTGTGTGCTGAGACGTAAGGTTTGCACGAATAAGGGAAGAGGAGTACCTCTTTCTGCTGGCAGTGCTGTGTCCTCCTTCTGTTTTTCCAACGATCTTCTTGTGATTCGCTGGAAATGAGAAGTTGTGAAGGACGGTGCAGCCTTGGACGAACCCATGGCCAAGTTGTTGAGTGTGGTGCGGTGGCCGTCTGTCGGCGACGGGGAAGCAGATCCTTGGCGGCGAACGATGGCGTAGCGGAACAGCTCCGGTGCAGTGGACGGTTGCGACAGTCGAGCGGCAACAGTGAGGTGCAGGACGGCGTGGTCGGAGTAGTTCTGGTACGGCGCACGTCGGCGTCGGCGTCGTGGAGGCAGCTCTACATTGGCTTCAGCTGCTAAGTCCTTGAGGGCGTTGCGATTGCGGTTGCGTTGGACGACGACGTCGGGGTACCGGCTCCGGCGTGATGGAGGAGGGCGGCGGTGGATTGGGCGCTATGGGGCGGAGGACGGAGGGAGGCGGGGAACTAAGGGGGAACAATGTTTCGGTTTGGGACGCGCTTGTTTGAAATTTGGGGAAAGTTACAAACTTTGCCCCCATCTAAAATTTTGGACATATTGTGGGTTGGGGGTAGGACAGTAATCTCAGGTGTCCCAAATGTGGGCGGGATAGATTTTGGCCGAGCGCATGGGTGTTTAGGCGCCCACGGCGTATGAATGCTTCTCGGAGGTGGTTGAGACTGGCATCTTGGTGAAGTTACAAACCTACACCGGTTTAGACCTTTGGACATCGGGCCGATAGGCTACACGGGCCAGAGTCAGGACAGTAATTTCCTACCACCAAACATTAGTCTCACACGGTTTCGGGTGACCAGAGGCCTATTTGGCGCTTCGTTCAATATTTGGGAGCAGAAGCATTAACGTTTTCGGTTCTCTTGAATTGAACATTCAGGATTTGTCAAACTTCACAAATCTTTACTCTTGAAAATCCTAAAGCTACGATTATTTTGGAATGGAGGTGGTACATTTGAATATACATTGTACATGAGTATATATTAAAAAATATGCAACTTACCTCAGTTCATGCATGGTTCCAGATATAATCTCCTTGGTTGCAAAAAAAAAGTTAGACATGCGTATGAATATATATAGCATGTTCAAACGCACAACAAAGATTGATGCCCCCTTTTACATCTGATTTACAAATGCCATTATCTCGGGTTCAAGTAGATGAATGCACTTCCTATGAATTCGAATCTTCGAAACCCCCTTTATGTTGAATATCCATGCAAGTGACAAATGTATAAAGTGCTTCACACTAACAACATGGAGTGCACTAATTAATGTTTATATATGAATTGCAAAAGCATCCATTGCTTGTATTTCAAACCGCTCTCACTGTATGGATCGATAATATGAAATAAACACATGCACATGCTAGAATTCAATAGAGTATGGGTGTCTGATAGACCGATTTTCGTCCATACGCAATTTGCAAAATTCATGATCTCATCCAAAAATAATAATGCCATTTATATTTTAATTTAATGCGTAGAACCGCCTTTTACACGTAGATGCACTATGCCTCAGCCCGTTCTCACAAACGCGCTATATATCTCTCTATCTACCGCATAAGTGCACACACTTTATATGCATCGGCATTTCTCTTTCACACATGCTCACAATCTCTCTCGGGGTGTCGGGGAGTCTCACGCACATGCTCTCTCTGTATCTCTCTCTCTCTCTTTCTGACTACTATGTACCACTCTTTTCACTAATCTCAATTGGAAAACACTGTTTCTCTCACATGCATATATACACACGCACGGTCTCTACCAGCCCTCTATACACACATATATGTGCCTACGTGTCTCCCGCACGCACATTATCTTTAGGCCTCTCTCGCACACATTGCCCCCCCAGACACACCTCTCTCTTAGTAGTTGGCAGATATGATTCCATCATATCATTCGGTAGGATATCCCTGACTGTTAGGCTGGATGGTAATACGAGGCAAAGTTTTACCCTAGTTCGGACCCTTGCAGTTGAGGAAAAAGCCTACTCCTGGTACTGTATATTAGTGATAGGGGTGTGTACAAAGTACACGTGAATACCAGGCATTGTGCGTGTGTGTATACTATCGACGAACTAGCCCCCTAGCTTCTATAACATACCGGGGGCCTAGGGTTACAAATCATATATAGTCGGCTTATCACCAGTGGGGATAGAGTCGTCCGCGACTCTGGTAGCTAGCTTCGTGTTGTACGCCGAGTCCTCCACATGGGTCTTCGTATAACGCGTCTCGATCCAACCTATGTGGCGCAGGATGGAACTGACCCATGAGTCCTCATGTTGACCCACCACAACTAGAAATGATGTGCCCACCACACCACACACGCAATTGGCCACTAAGAAAATAAGCATATACAATAGTACAATGTTATACATGAAAGTTAATTGCATGGTGCATCCAAAAATATTTGTTCTGCATTGTGAATGTTTATATATTCTCCTAAAATATTAGTCACGAGAAAGAGAAACGAAGGGCATATCTCTCCTTGTCTCCACCGGACATCCCCTCTTTCTACACCACTTTCACGTACGCACACAAACTATCTCTCGGCCCTCTAAAAGTATGCATGCCCACGACACATTCATGCATGACGGTCACTGTATTTCAAGCTAAAGCACTATACGGTCACTGGAGTTCAGAATATGCTCATTACGGTCACCGTATACATTCTCGTGGTGATCATACGGTATCTAGCTCACGATACATCTCCATATTTTCTTGATGACACTGACGGACTTTGCATTTGATGCGTGCTCTGTATTTTGTTGACGACACTTACGGTCTTGTGTTTGAAGCGAAAGCACGATATGGTCAATGGACTTCAGAATAAGCTCATCACGGTCACCACATACATTTTGTCGTGCTAACCAACATGTGGTTGGATGGTTAGGAGGACAGTGGTTTCTCGAGCCCACCAGGGTTAAAGTCCAGGTGCTCGCATTTATCCTGGATTAATTTCAGTATTTTCCGGTGATGTGCGTTCAATGGGAGGAGACGTTCCACTCGACTACGAGGCACCTATGGTGACTTCGTAAAATCTCAAGATCATATGCTGGCCCACTCTCTCGAAGGTGCTCATAGGGGTAGGGTCTGCGTGTGTGCGCTTATAGCGGTGAGTGCTTGCACGTATATATGAGCCCTTGCGTCTGTACCATGTTAAAAAAATATATGTCATGATTATACGGTCACTGGCTCACCCGTACAACTCCGTATTTTGTTGATGACACAATCAATTGACCAGTCAAACGTTCCACGTGGCGCAACTAGTGTTGCACCATCGGGGCGCGTAACCGTGGGGCCCACCTGTTAGCCCGTATATGAAAGAAAGAAATGGTAGTTTGAGTCTGTATTGTTTTAATAAAATACGGAGTACATTTTAGGGTGATCATACGGTCACTGGCTCACCATACAGCTCCGTAATTTGTTGATGACACGATCAATTGACCAGTCAAACGGTCCACATTCAGCAGCGCACATTACCATAGGGCCCACCCATCAGCGCGTATATGAAGGACAGAAATGGTAATAAATTAGTGGTCGGTGGGTATTTGAAGTCGTGAGACCTCTGGTTGGCAGTCGCCGGCGGTGGGGGGGCGTTGATTAGGCGGTGGGGTGGGGATCGCTGGAGAAAAAGCTCAGCGCGGGGGGGAGGGGGGCTAGAGGGATGGCTGGTGCGGCGGCGGACCAGCGGTGAGGAGTGGTTTCGGGGCGGGTGGGGCGGCGTGGCGGCGCGGGCCGGCCGCGGGCGGCGGGGGCCGGCGGTTCGGCCGGTGGTGGCTGGCGGCTCAGGGGGGGTGGAGTTTGATGATAAACTACAGGCCCTTGATTTCGTATCCAACGGCTGGAAAATCTAATGACCAGAGATGAAAAAGTCAGTCGACTGACGTGTAGCCTCACCCCGCACGTACACATGCACGCACGCAAGACACGCACGCATGCAGGCGTGCAACACTGACACGTACACATAACGAACACACGCACGCATGCAGGCGTGCGACACTGACGCGTACAGATGCACTCACGAACACACGCACGTACGCACACATGCATGCAACACTGAAATGTGCCCTTGCACGCACGCAACACTCGCACGCCTGCATGCAGACAGCACACGACGCAAGACACACGCTCAACCTATACGTGCATGCACCCTTTGTTAAGGACATGGATTGTTACAGGTATTAATCAATCTTATCTGTGATAAGCAGAACATTGATGTTTGTAGCGGTCTTTATGAATAACAACGTATTGAACGGGCTATCAACATAGTAGGCTTATCTACATGAAAAGGATGATGTCACACTCAATGAACAATCATCGGTTTATGAAATGCCCGCTTCTGACCGCCCTGGCCCACCAAAGGTTCCTCTGCTGTGCGCTGCCTGCGTTGGGTCACTGACATGCAGGCCATGTACCCAAAGAGCCCACACGTCAGTGGAAGAACGGCGCGCTGTCCTACGTCAGAGTCGAGGGCGCCACTCGCTGCACGCCCAGCTGAACACGCCTCCTTACCGCATGCAAACGCCTCCATGAAACCCGCCCGTGTGGAAGCCGATAAACCCACTCTGGACACACGTCCGTTCATGACCGGGCCGGCATTAAACGCAACGCCGGCCGAGCTGCTCCCGTCCGCCGTCTATTTAATCTCCTATTTAAACGAGGCCAAACGCCGGCCAAGAATCGCACACCTCCGCCGCTCCCCTATCTCCTCCTTCACCATTTTGTCCACTCTTACAATGGCTTACGAAGAGTAGTTATTCCGCATCCAAGCCGGCTGGGTGGCCCGCCGAGCCCGCCGGATACGAGCTATGCAGCTCGCTGATCCACCTCCCTCCCCTCGCCCAACGGAGCTAGTTGCCGCCCCAAGCCGGCGCGCGGTTCAGCAACTCGCCGCTCCAGGCCAGCTCGACGAGGAGCAGCGCACGAGCGTCGTTGCTGCCGTCCACGCCGCCGCCTCATACCGCGTCTCACGTAGGTGGGGGACGTGCACAAAGAGAAGAGGTGCACGCACGGCACACGTACTCCCGTCTCTTTCCCAACCACACCCGCGCGGGTACACGGTGGAGCTCATTTCTGTACGAAAAGGCAGCCCACGTGGTAACTTGACACGTGTACTGGTTGTCCACTAGATGGAGGGAGGATCGTCTACCACGGGTGAACAAACAAATTGCGACTTGACGCGTTATGTTAAAAAAGAGGCAAACCATGTGGGGCCTACCTTAGAGGCAAGGCTCTATACACTGGAGTACTTTTGATGTGTCCCGTCAACTCGCAGAAGGAGGAGAAGCTTGCTTAGTACGCCGTCTCCCCTGCCCACGGGCGCGGTGGCTCGCAGGATGAGGTGAAGCTTGCTTACTACGCCTTACGCCCGCTCCCTCGCCCACGCGCGCGGTGGCTCGCAGGACGAGGAGAAAATTTTACTAGTACTCCCTCCGTTTACTCCTCGTCCCTACTACCTTGGTTAGACAGATTATATAATTGGTTGGAATATATATGTCCTTTAGTACTCCCTCCATTTACTTATAGAAGGCCACTATAAAATAATACATTTTGCATCTATACAAGGCCACAAATAGTAATCGAGCCAAAAGTTACTACTCCCTCCTTTCCAGTTTATGGCTCAATTTCAAAATCTCTCCAACCAAGGTAGACGGTGAGTGGTCGAATTAATTTCGTACTCCTAGTTTGCACAAGTAATTAGTACGCTCGTTTTTCTCAAGAAGTAATGTTTACCGAGGCATTAATTAGAACGAATGCATGAATGACCACTAAATTTCCATGAACTTCTACATGCATTGGTGAGTTTTCTCTTGACACTGCTTGCATCGGGTGATCTAACGCACCTCGAAATCCAACATGTGATGGTACTACTACTAGTAGTAGAATTGAGACTTATAAAACGGAAAAACGAATGTTTTGTAGATGAGCCCTATAAACCCTAGTGGGTACGTACTCCGTAAAATCAGATTTTCCCAAAACTAAGTCGCTCAACCTTTATTTGCTTGTTTCCCTTCCTGCCGCCTTGCCTCGAATAGACTATGCCAAACTCCCCTGCCTGCCGCGCGGGAATAGACCCGCCCTCACCTTTTTTTAGTCTGGGTTTGTATCGATGGATCGTGCGAAGCAGCAAAAACCCAAGCCGTGTCTTGTACTCCTCCGTCGACGCTCGCTTTCATGAATTCTGTACTTCCTGTCGCCAACATGTGGGACATATAGCAACCGGGTCGACGTGTCAAGCACCAAATAACAGTGCAGAACAGCAGGGGGACGCACCCCAGTCGTACCGCCCCAGTAGTAGTAGTAATGAGCACTGAGACGTCGAATCACAATGCCGCACCTTCCTAGACGGATGAAGGAACCATTATTTCACACTTCGGTTCGCCATCATCTCAAACCACATAGTATAGCTTCTGCCTCAAGAGGGACACGCGCATCACCTTGGTTCATCATGACACGTGGGACCGCATGACAGGCCATGCTCCCCCGCCGATCGCTCGGTAAAATCACCTCATTTTTACTACTATACTTCCGCCGTATCGGTTTACATGGCATGCACGTCATTCTAGGTTGAGAATTTAACTGGCTATATATGTGATGAACAGTATATGTTTAGAAACTACATCCGCTTAATAATCCAATGATATACTTTTTGTGACATAGTAACTCAGATTTAGTTAGTCAAATGGATGACCTAGAACTACGTGCACGCCCTATAAACCGAGACGTCTAAAAAACGAGACGGAGAGGGTAGTTCAGTACGTATCTTTTTAGATCAATATAGTCGGGATTCACCAAGGAGCAAAACCAAGTGGTAGGCTGCACCTGTCGTGTTGGCGTAGCGACTCAAGCAGGGTCAGTCCACACACGAAATGGCGACACACTTAACAGGACCCCTTTGGCCGACATGTGGCTCATCCACCGTCTTGTTCCACGTGCGATGCACCAAATTACAGTTCGGAGCAGCGGTTGGAATTGGAGGCACCCCAGTCATAGCGCCGCAGTAGTAGAAAATGAGCGATGAGGGGTCAAATCACAAAGCCCCACCTTTCCCGCATTAAGCTGGACGGACAAAGCAACCATTATTTCACTCAAGGGCGCAAGAGCATAAAGAAAAGAGAAAACCAATGATGCGTGCGACAGCTACCTAGGGAACCCTAGGGTAGGGGTCTCCACTACAGATCATTTTTTTAAAGCGCCTCCACTACAAATCGGCTTCTCCCTCGTCCTCTTGAAGAAAACCGATGATGGGTGCGGCGGTAGGGTTTGTAGGAGTACTACTAGGGCGTGCGGGGCCACGTCGTAGTAAACGGGAGAGGGATTGAGTTCGAGTCGACGCCTTAAATATGTGTGGGCCGCTTGGTTTTAGGGGATTGAGGCAGCATTTTGGGTTCGGGGACCAGTGGAGATATAGTACGTACAAAAAATTGTGGACGTAGGTTCGACCGAAAGGCAATGATGCATGGGCCCTGCATTTTGATATACCCGGGGCCGCGTGAAATTTGCTACTCTACTCAAAACTAGTAAGGTACACATGCATTGAACGCATGAGATTTCGAAACCAAATTATGAATAAATACACACTATAGCATGTAAAGCTTTGAGTCATATATGCATGATATAGATGTTCGTTTAGTTCTTATAGTTCATCTGATTCAAAATCAATTATTTTTATAAAAATGTTAAGATTCATGGGGTTGTGCATTGTAAAGCATAAAGTAAAAAACAAATAACGACATTTCATTTAGAAAAAAATCAATTGTGATACGGAAGATTCTAGAACAAAGGAGAAGTGCAAGTGTTTTGAGGTTTGTGCATTATGCTTAAGTTCAACCATGTAGTCTTCTAAATTGTACATGTGGCAGATCTGGTGGAATGTTGATGATATCCAATGGCCAGTAGTGCTCGGATTTGCCATCTCTGCACTGTCGGATTAGCTTCATCCAGTGACCATCTTTCAAGTTATTCGCACACTATATAGTTCTTGTGCCATAGTTGCATGTCCTGGTAAAAAGCTACTAGTGGGTTGTACTAGCTATTTAGAAATATAAGATGTATACATGGAAGTTGTAGGGAAAGAGATGACATGGAGTATCTCAATTCCTATGAGTAGGGATTGGAAAAGAGATGTCATTTGGTTGACATCATAGGAACTTTCCTATTGAATCTAGAGATGACATGTATCTCAATTCCTACGAGGAGGGATTAGAAACACTACAAAAAAAGACACATCCGTGACATTTTGGGCCGAACGAATTTTTTTCTGTCATACATATGACACATCTATGACGATAATTGTGACAAAACCCGGTATCATCATAGATGTGGTGGGCTCCTACTTCTATGACAAAAAATCATGACAGAAAATGGGCTTTTCGTCCTGCGCGGGCCGGAGACGCAGCTGCATGACATTCTTTGGGCCGTCCATGACGGAAAAAACTGTGGTAGAAGCAAGGGGGAGGAAAATTTCGGGGAGTTCCCGGTTACGGTGGGAGGTCGGGGGCCGAGCGATGCGTGTTTCTCTCGTACACGTACGCGCGTGTGTGCGAGGCGTTGGCTCTAACTGAACCCGAGCGAGGCGTTGGGCTCTAACTGAACCCGAGCGATTGCACTGCAGGTTACGCGTTACTAAACCCGAGCGATCGATCGATGGCTGTTAACTGAACCCGATCGAGCGATTCCTTCGCTACTGCTGCTAACTGAAGCCGATCGATTGGATGAACAGTGAGCGTTGCGGGGGGGGGGGGGGGGTTGGATGAATAGTGAGCAGTCACGTTGCCTCTGGATGAACAGGACCCCGTGGTGTGGTGGAGGGCTGGATGAACAGTAGACGGTGGAGGGGTGCCCGTGGAGGGGTGGTTCAACAGGACCCCGTGGTGTGGAGGGCTGGATGAACAGTAGACGGTGGAGGGGTGCCCGCGGAGGGGTGGTTGAACAGTAGCCGGTGGAGTAGCGCGCGGTGGAGGCTGGATGAACAGGAGCTCGTGGAGGCTGGAGGAGGTCGACGGTGGAGATGAACAGTATCCCGTGGAGTCCCGTTTTGCGGTACGCCACATCCCTCCCGATGAACAGGACCCCCGTTTCGACCGTAGGAGGTCCGTTTTGTCCGTTTTGCGGTATGCCACACCCCTCCCGATGAACAGGACCCCCGTTTCGACCGTCGGAGGTCCGTTTCATCCGTTTTGCGGTATGCCACACCCCTCCCGATCAACAGGACCCCCGTTCCGAACGTAGGAGGTCCGTTTCATCCGTTTTGCGGTACGCCACACCCCTCCCGATCAACAGGACCCCCGTTTCAACCGTAGGAGGTTCGTTTCCTCCGTTTTGCGGCACGCCACACTCCTCCTGATCAACAGGACCCCCGTTTCAACCGTAGGAGGTTCGTTTCCTCCGTTTACGCCACACCCCTCCCCATCTACACGACGCATTCCGTTGCCTCCCTATGAACACGACGCATTCCGTTGCCTCCCCATGAACACGACGACGACGCTGTTTCTCCGTTCCGACCCAGCCATGTACACGAGCCCTCCCCGTACGTATGCGCGAGTAGGCGTTCGAGACCCTGCCCGTATGTACGCACGTGGCCGTATTTTCTTTCTTGCACCCTGGCCGCTGTACGTATGTGTACATGCTGCGTGCGCGCCTCTACTACGACACGTACGCGCCTCTACTACGACACGTGCGCGCCTCTACATCGACCAGTATATATGTACGTACACGTTCGCGACCAGAATGACAACGCTACGTACGCTTCGACCAGGTGGGTCCCGACTGTCAGGCACTTCCTTGCCTGCGAAGATGTAGCTGGTGGGTCCCAGCAGTCAGGGGTCGAATCATTTTGGTTTTTTTGTCCAGACGCACTTCCTTGCGTGCGAAGATATAGCTGGTGGGTCCCAGCAGTCAGGGGGGCAAATCATTTTTTTTGCCCGGACGCGCTTCCTTGCGTGCGAAGGTGTAGCTGGTGGGTCCCAGCAGTCAGGGGGGAAACGTTTTTTTTGCGAAATACGGTGGCCCGTCCGGTGGGTCCCTGCTGTCAGGTGGAGGAATCATTATTTTCCACGTAATAAGGAGGCACTTCCTTGCTGCCGTCGTGGACCCAGCTGTCAGCCTCTCCACGTACAGTCCACGTCCGATGGAAGTCGTTCCTTGACCACGTTGACCACGCCGCGCCAAGAGCACCAGGGCGGTGGACAACGGCGAGGCCTAGGAAGGGGACGACGCGGAGCCGGTGAAGACGCGGTAGTGGATGCCCACGCAGAGAGGAGTATGAGGGTTCACTCGTTCGGCTGCGGTGTGAAGCTGCCATCGCCGCAGGGCCTGGCCAGCGGTGGGAATAGTAGGGGGCGGTGAGGCCTCTGCGGCAGCACAGCCGGCCACGGGAGGCAGGAGCAGGCGGCACAACTGGCGCTGCTTTGGGCGGCTGGAGCAAGAAGACCAGAGGTTGAAGAAGCACTACGCCCGTTGGATGTACATCGTACAGTCACTCGAGCTAGAATCGTTCATATTGACTAAGTTGACAAAGCCCTCCGTCCCCGTCAACTTAGTAGGCCCACAAGTCAGCCTCCCACCAAGGTGGGTCCCAGCTAGCAGGGGGAGTATTCATTTTTTTGTGCGTAATAAGGAGGCACTTCCGGTGGGTCCGAGTTGACAGCGGGGGAAACGTTTTTTCGCGAAATACGGTGGCCCGTCCGGTGGGTCCCAGCAGTCAGGGGGGAAACATTTTTTCGCGAAATAAGGTGGCCCGTCCGGTGGGTCCCCGCTGTCAGGTGGAGGAATAATTATTTTGCGCGTAATAAGGAGGCACTTCCTTGCGGCCGCCATGGACCCAGCTGTCAGCCTCTCCACGGACAGTACTCTTCCGATGGAAGTCGGTCGTTGACCACGTTGACCACGCCGCGCCGAGAGCACCAGGTGTAACATCCCAATTTTTCAATTTGGAATGTTATACATTAGATCATCATGCATAACATATTTTATTGCATTTTGTTTTGCGATCCTAGAAATTCTACGCAACTCAAGGACCCACGGAGAGAGTTGGGGATTTCGTTATTTTCATATTTGGGTTTTCTCAAATTTTGAAAATAGGATCATTTGTTTTAATTATTTTCTCTCCGAAAATATTTCATATCAAATATATGAGAGGGGATAATATGACTTCTCCAAAAATAATGAAATATTGGAGGAAAAATATTAAAAACAAATATTTGATTTTATTTGGATTTTATTTGAATTAGGAAAAATACGCGTTTTTCAAAATTGCATTTTAGGCCCAAATAAATGTTCATCTTGTCCGGCTTATTTTTAGAGGACGGGGAAAATTTATTTCGGGATTTTTGGAGTCCGTTTAGTATTTCTTTTCTTTCTTTTTCTGCACGTCCGATTTAAAAAAAACGAACCGACCTACCGGGCCGTGTCCGGCTAGGACTCTGGCCCGGCCGGCCTTTATAAGCCGCGAGGCCGCCCCGCCAGCCCAAGCCGCCCGCCTCGCGAAACCCGAGCGCCGCCGCCGTCGAACCGCCCCGCGCCGCCGCCGCCGACCCGCTGCCGCCCGTAGCCGCCATCGCCGGAGCTCCGCCGCCCCTCGCCGCCGCCAGAGGTAGCCACCCGCGTCGCCGCCGGTTTTCTTTGGAAAACCGTGAGTTTTTTTGGAAACCGCGGTTTGTTTTTTTATAGATCGGTTTAGTTTTTTTCCGGTTTATTTATTTTGCGGACGTTGGTCCGTACGTTCGTTTTAACGAACGATTTTCGTCGTTTAACCGCAGACTACGAACGTTCGTTCGTTAGCGTGTTCGTCAGTTTTTCTTTTTCTCAGATTTTTCGCGATTATTTTCGATCGCGATTTCCGATCTATTTTTCGTTTTAGTATAACTTTTCGCTCGTTTATCGGAATCAGGCGATTCAAGCGCCTAGAGTTTCGTCTCGAAACCCTCTTTCTGATTAACCAACTCAAACAAGTTTTTGCTACTGTAAAATTTGACTTAGGTCCAGATTAGTAAACGAAGCTTGTTTCTTTCGCCGTTTGAGTTTCGTTGCTTCATTCGATTTGATTCTTTTTGCAAACCGGAGTTCTTAATTTGAACTTTCTGGTTAGATCTCTTATTTTGAGTTTTACCCGTGCACCCTTGCTTGATTGCTTATGTATGTATTGTTTGTTTGCGATAGAGTACCCGGAGTGCGAAGCGTGCTACTACGAGTCTCTAGGTTTCACGGATCATCAGCAAGGCAAGTAACACTTTGATGATACCTCTTTACCACCCAGTTTTATTGCATTAGATCAATCCTCAAACTAGTGCATGATTAGAATCTGATTAAAATGTGGGTTTTGGGAAGTAGATGAGGTAGTACCTATTGCCCTGTTTATATCAAACCATTGGGAGTTACTTCTACGTTTGCTTATATTGCTATGCTATGCTCGTAGACGTGGATTGGGTTTGAGAGTTTTCCATGACAGATGTGAGATTGTTAATTAATGGTTCAACTTAAGGTGGCTACTTTAATTTACATGCGGGTGGATTGAGGCACCTGGAGAACCCAGTGTTGCCTGTATTTTTGGATATCCCGGAGTACCCGTGTGATCATCCTATGGACCGCCACCTAGACTCAAAGGAATCATGAGATTTTTCATGCTAGAAACTTCCGTGTGCAGCCACAAGCTATTATGGGCTCTAGCATAGTTGAGTAGGTTACATGACCTCTTGAAGAGGTGGGCTAGCAGATGTAGGGGAAAGTAGGTGTAACTGTCCACCCGGAGTAAAGAGTATTGTTTATGAAAGACTGTGTCTCGGTCATCCGTTTCTCAAACACCATGTAGTGCGAGAAATCAAGCGGAGGCGATCGAGTCTTGTGGGGAAAAGTGCGCAAACCTTTGCAGAGTGTACAATCTAATCATGGTTAGCCGTGTCCCCGGTTATGGACATCTTGAGTATCTAGTTCTTGGATCATCATGTGAATCTCATCATCATGTTACTTAATTTAATTTGATTGGGTTAATCACGTTCTTAATTGGGATTGAGTTGGAGGTACCTTCTCAATGTTTAACAACCACCATGATAGTTAAATAAAATTTATTCCTTTATGGTAGGGAAAAATTGGCTTTTCGCAAAACTGTAACCATAGAGCTTTCCACCAGCCAAACATGCATGTAGTGATAGCATTATTCTATTCATTACTCTCTATGTGTTACATTGCCAACATATTCCATGTGCTGACCCGTTTTCGGGTTGCAACGTATCATGTTGCAGACTTTTCAGACGACGAGTAAGGTGCCATAGGTCGTGGTCTTATACTCAGTGATGCCGTTGGAGTTGATGGACTCACTTTATCTTCCAAGACTTCCGCTGTTATCTTTTTAGATGGCCTTAATTAAGCCGTATTTATTGTAATAAGTTCTCTTTTGAGACATTCGATGATAAGTGTGTGATTGCTACTCTGTAATAAACCCTTCAAGTACTGTGCGTGTCAGCATTACCGATCCAGGGATGACACTGATGCACAGAGACTAGATTGTTTGAGGTCTGGTCGCTACAAAGATGGTATCAGAGCACACGCTGACTGTAGGACACGACCACTAAGCTAAAGCCCTAGATTACTACTCTCTTCTCATTTCTGACTCCTCTCCTCTCTTCCACTCTTTTAGGATGGTGGATGCAAGGAACAAGTTCGCCCAACCGGGTGAGGATACACCTTTTGGACGACACTTGAAGGAAGTTACTAAGTACCTGAACATCGGAATACCAAGCTTCACCGGAACCTACAACGCCACACTACCAGAAGAGGAGCGCTGGATGATTCAAGTTCAAGTTCCAGGAAGGACGTTCATGCTAGTCACTGAGCCCATAGAGTTTTCCTTTGATGCACCAACCTGGAGTCTAGGAAAGAGCATGGCAGCCCACATCACCATGGGATGCATTGGAGAAGTGTACCACAATGATCTCAAGGATACTATCTATCAGATTTGTGGGCGCCGAGACGAGCAATGGGAGATGATCAGCACCAGGAAGGATAGATCTATTGCAGCTTTCATTCAGGAGTTAAACCAGCACATTCGTCGCCAGGAGAACCAGATGTGCACAGACATGATAGAACTGAAGAAGGCAAAGACAAGGATCATGGAACTGGAGGAAGAACTCAAGGCTACACGTGATGGATATGAGGAGGAAATCGCAACATTGTTGGAGAAGAATGACGACCTGATAAAGAAGCTAGGAGTTTGAGACCCAACACCAGGAGGAGATGATAACGATTCTACTTGCCCAGAGAACTACATCATCATCGACGAAACTGACTCGAACCCCAGTGATGATGATTGGGAGGATGAAGCCGGAGCAGATATCATGGAGTCTTCGACTGAGCAATTTTTCTAGCAGACCACCAAATTAGTAGTAGATTCCACCATGTAACGATAGTTAGATTGATTGTATGCCTTGTTTGAATTGATTGGAGTGATATGATTGTGTTTGTCTCATGTGCATATGGGTAGTGTTTTCCCTCTAGACCTCATTCTATCCTATTTTCTCATCTTTTCTAAAACCCATCAGATGCCTCCGAGACGCGACACCGGATTTGTTTTCCCACCGGAGATCACTCAGTTGATTCAGCAGCAGAATGCCTTGATGCAAGTGCTAGTTCAGAACCAAGGCAACAACAACAACAACCCACCACCACCACCACCTGTTGATCACTTAGCCCGTTTTCTTAGGCTGAATCCGCCGGTGTTCTCCAGTAGCACCGAGCCGATTGTGGCAGATGATTGGCTCCGCAAGGTTGGAAGGGAGCTGACCACTGCAGGATGCACAGATGCGAAGAGAGTGCGTTTTGCCGCACATCAGCTTGATGGACCCGCAGCATCATGGTGGGAGAATTACACAGCCACTCACCCCATTGTCACCGTCACATGGGACCAGTTTCAGCAAGCTTTCCGTACTGCCCACATTTCAGCAGGAGCTATGGCCATGAAAAAGCGTGAGTTTCGCAACTTACGCCAAGGAGGACGTACCGTTGGCCAATACGTGGAGGATTTCAGTAAGTTAGCACGTTATGCCCCAGATGACATTGCTACGGATGCAGCTCAGCAGGAGAAGTTTCTGGAAGGACTGAATGATGAGCTGAGCATGCAGTTGATGGTGGAAACTTTTAACAACTACCAGGAGTTGGTAGATAGAGCTCTCATGATTGAAGGGAAGCACCAGCAGATTGAGAGTCGTAAGAGGAAGTATGGACAAGGAAAGTATAGTACATGAGCTCACCAGAAGCCTCATTTTACCCCGAACTCGGGAGGACACCTTCAGCATAACCATGGAGGTCACAATCACAATGGAGGGAGCTCACACAATCATAGTGGCCCCAAGAATGGCAATGGGAATGGAGGAAGCAACGGACAAAACCGTACCAACCCATCAACCCCGGCCAAGAGGGTTCTAAGCCACGTTACTTGTTTCAAGTGCCAGAAGACTGGACATTATGCCACTGATTGTCCGGAAGCTAAGAATGGAAATGGCAATGGAAGCTCGGGGAAGAAGCCGAACCCTTTCAACAGGGGACAAGTGAACCACGTTAATGTGGAGGAGGTTGAAGCACAGCCTGATGCAGTAATAGGTAAGTTTTTGGTTAAGTCATTTACTGCAATCGTTCTTTTTGATACTGGTGCATCGCATTCATACATATCAAGGGGATTTGTGGATAAGTTTAAGTTGCCCACCAAAGTTCTTAGAACACCTATGTTAGTAACCTCGCCAGGAGCAGAGTATATGGCAAGCCAAGGATGTTTCCAGATGCCATTGGCCATAGGTAGGCATGTTTTCCCCTCAGACCTAATAGTTTTGGAGTCGCAAGGTTTGGATGTGATTTTGGGAATGGATTGGCTATTGATGTATGGAGGAAACATCGATTGCGCCAGTAAGACGATTTTGCTTACTACCCCAGAAGGAAGAAGGATTAAGTATGTATCCCGGCATGTGCCGAAGAGGACTCAAGTGAATTCCTTATCAGGAGTTGTACAGGAGGAAGTGCCAGTGGTGAAGGATTTCCTTGACGTATTTCCAGAGGAGTTGCCTGGCATGCCACCGGATAGAGACATCGAGTTTTTGTTTGAGCTTTTGCCAGGCACTGGGCCAATATCTAAGAGACCGTACAGGATGTCCGCTAAGGATTTGGAAGAAATTAAGAAGCAGATTAAGGAGTTACTGTATAAAGGATATATTCGCCCAAGTTCGTCACCTTGGGCATCACCCGTACTTCTAGTGGAGAAGAAAGATAGATCGTTGAGGATGGTTGTTGATTATCGTGGATTGAATGAAGTAACAATCAACAACAAGTACCCACTGCCGATGATCAATGATCTGTTTGACCGACTACAAGGAGCTAAAGTATTTTCCGAGATTGATTTGCGATCAGGATACCACCAGTTGAAGATTCGAGAGCAGGATATACCCAAGACAGCTTTTACCACAAGGTATGGGCTATATGAGTACACCGTTATGTCATTTGGCCTGACTAATGCACCCGCCTATTTCATGAACATGATGAACAAAGTGTTTATGGAGTTTTTGGATAAGTTGGCCGTAGTGTTCATTGATGATATTCTGGTCTATTCGAAGAATGAAGAAGAGCATAAGGAGCATTTGCGTTTGGTACTTGGAAAGCTCAGAGAACATCAGTTATATGCCAAGTTCAGCAAGTGCGAGTTTTGGTTAAAGGAAGTTGGATTCCTTGGACATGTTATATCCGGAGAAGGAATAGCAGTAGATCCCACCAAGGTTAACACTGTGACAAATTGGGAGTCACCCACGACAGTTGGAGAAATCCGGAGTTCTCTTGGACTCGCAGGATATTACCGGAGATTCATTGAGAATTTCTCGAAGATTGCAAAGCCTATGACGGAGTTGTTGAAGAAGGACACCAAATTCAATTGGACTGAGGAATGTGAGGCTAGTTTCCAGGAGTTGAAGAAACGTTTGGTTACAGCGCCAGTGTTGATTCTGCCAGATCAACGCAAGGATTATGAAGTATATTGCGATGCTTCTCGTCGAGGACTTGGAGCAGTGCTAATGCAGGAGGGAATAGTTGTTTCATATGCCTCACGACAGCTTAAACCCCATGAGTTGAATTATGCTACACATGATTTGAAGTTAGCAGCCGTAGTGCATGCGTTGAAGACGTGGAGACATTTTCTCATCGGAAACCATTGTGAGGTGTACACGGATCACAAGAGTTTGAAGTACATTTTCACGCAGAAGGAGTTGAATCTCAGACAAAGGAGATGGTTGGAGCTCATTAAGGATTATGATATGAGATTGCATTATCACCCAGGGAAGGCTAACGTAGTAGCCGATGCGTTGAGCCGCAAGAGCCATGTCAACACACTCGTGACCGGAGAGTTACCCAAGGAGTTAGCAGAGGATCTTCGCGAACTATGTTTGGAAATAGTTCCAAGAGGCTATGTAGCAGCATGGAGATTCAGTCTACTTTCATGGATAAGATCAGAGAAGCTCAGAAGACATACAAGGAAATTGCTGAGATAAAGGAAAGGATGAGTAAAGGGAAAGCCAAGGGATTTCGTGAGGATGAGCACGATACCTTATGGTTTGAGGACCGCGTTTATGTGCCCAATGATCCGAAGATCAGGAAGTTGATCTTGCAAGAGGCCCATGATTCACCATATTTGATTCACCCAGGAAATACCAAGATGTACCTGGATTTAAAGGATAGTTTCTGGTGGACCGGAATGAAGAAGGATATTGCGGAGTATGTAGCAGTTTTTGATGTATGTCAAAGAGTAAAGGCAGAGCATCAGAAGCCAGCAGGATTGCTACAACCATTGCCGATACCCGAATGGAAGTGGGATAAGCTAGGCATGGATTTTATCACAGGATTGCCCAGGACTCGTTCAGGCTATGACTCGATATGGGTTGTAGTCGATCGTTTGACGAAGGTAGCTCATTTCATCCCAGTAAAGACCACTTATACAAGTGCTAAGTTGGCAACGATATACATGACCAGGATTGTATGTCTGCATGGAGTTCCGAGGACCATTGTATCCGATAGAGGAACCCAGTTTACTTCAAAGTTTTGGAATCAATTGCACGAAAACTTTGGGTACCAGGCTAGAGTTCAGTACAGCCTTTCATCCACAGACAGACGGACAGACCGAGAGAGTCAATCAGATTTTGGAGGACATGCTGAGAGCTTGTGCGCTAGATTATGGATCTAGTTGGGACAACAATTTGCCGTATGTTGAGTTCTCTTACAACAACGGTTATCAATCCAGTTTGAAGATGACCCCTTTCGAAGCTCTGTACGGAAGGAGGTGCAGGACACCATTGTTGTGGGACGAAGTTGGAAACCGCCAGTTGTTTGGACCAGATTTGATTAAAGAGTCTGAACAGAAAGTGAAGTTGATTCGCGATAGGCTCAAGGGAGCCCAGTCCAGGCAGAAGAGTTATGCGGATTCTAAACGCAAGGAGACAGTTTACAAAGTCGGAGACAGAGTTTATCTTCGAGTATCACCACTTCGAGGAGTGAAGCGCTTTGGAGTTAAGGGAAAGTTAGCGCCACGTTTTATAGGACCATACAAAGTCTTGGAGCGTATGGGAGAAGTTGCTTACAAGTTTGAATTGCCCGAAGGATTGTCGGGAATTCACGATGTGTTCCATGTTTCTCAGCTGAAGAAGTGCCACGCAGAGATGGCTGAGATACCACTGAGAGATACAGTGCCATTGGAAGCGATTCAGCTGGATAGTGATTTGACCTATGAGGAGAAACCAGTCAAGATTCTCGAATATGCCAGCCGAGTCACCCGCAGCAATGTTATCAAGTTTTGCAAAGTTCAGGTGGTTATGAAGCCACCTGGGAGCGAGAGGAAGATCTACGGAAGGACCACTCTCACCTATTTTCTAGCCAACCCGAATCTCGAGGGCGAGATTCATCTTAAGGGGGGTAGGTTTGTAACATCCCAAATTTTCAATTTGGAATGTTATACATTAGATCATCATGCATAACATATTTTATTGCATTTTGTTTTGCGATCCTAGAAATTCTACGCAACTCAAGGACCCACGGAGAGAGTTGGGGATTTCGTTATTTTCATATTTGGGTTTTCTCAAATTTTGAAAATAGGATCATTTGTTTTAATTATTTTCTCTCCGAAAATATTTCATATCAAATATATGAGAGGGGATAATATGAATTCTCCAAAAATAATGAAATATTGGAGGAAAAATATTAAAAACAAATATTTGATTTTATTTGGATTTTATTTGAATTAGGAAAATACGCGTTTTTCAAAATTGCATTTTAGGCCCAAATAAATGTTCATCTTGTCCGACTTATTTTAGAGGACGGGGAAAATTTATTTCGGGATTTTTGGAGTCTGTTTAGTACTTCTTTTCTTTCTTTTTCTGCACGTCTGATTTAAAAAAAAACGAACCGACCTACTGGGCCGTGTCCGGCTAGGACTCTGGCCCGGCCGGCCTTTATAAGCCGCGAGGCCGCCCCGCCAGCCCAAGCTGCCCGCCCCCGCGAAACCCTAGCGCCGCCGCCGCCGACACGCCGCCGCCCGTAGCCGCCGTCGCCGGAGCTCCGCTGCCCCTCGCCGGACCTCGCCGCCGCCGGTTTTCTTCGGAAAACCGTGGGATTTTTTGGAAACCGCGGTTTGTTTTTTTTATAGATCGGTTTAGGTTTTTTTCCGGTTTATTTATTTTGCGGACGTTCGTCCGTACGTTCGTTTTAACGAACGATTTTCGTCGTTCAACCGCAGACAGCGAACGTTCGTTCGTTAGCCTGTTCGTCAGTTTTTCTTTTTCTCGGATTTTTCGCGATTATTTTCGATCGCGATTTCCGATCTGTTTTTCGTTTTAGTATAACTTTTCGCTCGTTTATCGGAATCAGGCGATTCAAGCGCCTAGAGTTTCGTCTCGGAAACCTCTTTATGATTAACCAACTCAAACAAGTTTTTGCTATTGTAAAATTTGATTTAGGTCCAGATTAGTAAACGAAGCTTGTTTCTTTTGCCGTTTGAGTTTCGTTGCTTCATTCGATTTGATTCTTTTTGCAAACCGGAGTTCTTAAGATGAACTTTCTGGTTAGATCTCTTATTTTGAGTGTTACCCATGCACCCTTGCTTGATCGCTTATGTATGTATTGTTTGTTTGCGATAGAGTACCCGGAGGGCGAAGCGTGCTACTACGAGTCTCTAGGTATCACGGATCATCAGCAAGGCAAGTAACACTTTGATCATACCTCTTTACCACCCAGTTTTATTGCATTAGATCAATCCTCAAACTATTGCATGATTAGGATCTGATTAAAATGTGGGTTTTGGGAAGTAGATGAGGTAGTACCTATTGCCCTGTTTAGATCAAACCATTGGGAGTTACTTCTACGTTTGCTTATATTGCTATGCTATGCTCGTAGACGTGGATTGGGTTTGAGAGTTTTCCATGACAGATGTGAGATTGTTAATTAGTGGTTCAACTTAAGGTGGCTACTTTAATTTACATCCGGGTGGATTGAGGCACCTGGAGAACCCAGTGTTGCCTGTATTTTTGGATATCCCGGAGTACCCGTGTGATCATCCTATGGACCGCCACCTAGACTCAAAGGAATCATGAGATTTTTCATGCTAGAAACTTCCGTGTGCAGCCACAAGCTATTATGGGCTCTAGCATTGTTGAGTAGGTTACATGACCTCTTGAAGAGGTGGGCTAGCAGATGTAGGGGAAAGTAGGTGTAACTGTCCACCAGGAGTAAAGAGTATTGTTTCTGAAAGACTGTGTCTCGGTCATCCGTTTCTCAAACACCATGTAGTGCGAGAAATCAAGCGGAGGCGATCGAGTCTTGTGGGGAAAAGTGCGCAAACCTCTGCAGAGTGTACAATCTAATCATGGTTAGCCGTGTCCCCGGTTATGGACATCTTGAGTATCTAGTTTCTTGGATCATCATGTGAATCTCATCATCATGTTACTTAATTTAATTTGATTGGGTTAATCACGTTCTTAATTGGGATTGAGTTGGAGGTACCTTCTCAATGTTTAACAACCACCATGATAGTTAAATAAAATTTATTCCTTTGTGGTAGGGAAAAATTGGCTTTTCGCAAAACTGTAACCATAGAGCTTTCCACCAGCCAAACATGCATGTAGTGATAGCATTATTCTGTTCATTACTCTCTATGTGTTACATTGCCAGCATATGCCATGTGCTGACCCGTTTTCGGGCTGCAACGTATCATGTTGCAGACTTTTCAGACGACTAGTAAGGTGCCATAGGTCGTGGTCTTATACTCAGTGATGCCGTTGGAGTTGATGGACTCACTTTATCTTCCAAGACTTCCGCTGTTATCGTTTTTAGATGGCCTTAAGCCATATTTATTGTAATAAGTTCTCTTTTGAGACATTCGATGTAATAAGTGTGTGATTGCTACTCTGTTATAAATCCTTCAAGTACTGTGCGTGTCAGCATTACCGATCCAGGGATGACACTGATGCACAGAGACTAGACTGTTTGAGGTCAGGTCGCTACACCAGGGCGGTGGACGACGGCGATTCCTCGGAAGGGGACGACGCGGAGCCGGGGAAGACGCAACAGTGGAAGCCCGCGCGGAGAGGAGTACGAGGGTTCACTGGTTCGGCTGCGGTGTGAGGCTGTCGTCGCCGCAGAATAACAGGGGGTGTGGGTGAGTGGAGGGATGGCCTGGCCAGCGGTGGGAGTAGTATGGGGCGGTGAGGCCTCCGTGGCAGCACAGCCGGCCACGGGAGGCAGGAGGGGGCGGCACGACCGGCGCTGCTTTGGGCGGCTGGACCAAGAAGACCAGAGGTTTGAAGAAGCACTATGGCCGTTGGATGGACATCGTACGGTCACTGAAGCTAGAATCATTTATATTGACTAAGTTGACAAAGCCCTTGGTACGCTCCAACTTAGTAGGCCCACAGGTCAGCCTCCGAAACGGTGCGCCCCAGATGTTAGGGGGAGGAATCATTTTTTGGGCGGCCGAAGCTAAGAATATCCGAGATTGAAGAAGAAGCACGACATCCGTTGGATAGACATCCAACGGCCACTGCTGCTAGAACCGTGTGTTGACTATAATAAGTTGACAAAGCCTTGCATACGCGTCAACTTATTTTTTTAGGGGACGCGTCATTTAGTAGGCCCAAAAGTGTGTGGCAGAGAACTTATAGCCCATTTGTGTTTTGTAAGAATGTACAGCCCATATTTGAATTTTAATGGAATTTACAACAACCCATTTATAGTTTGTTAAAAGTACAACCCATTTTCTAGCGAGGACAACGATTAATAATTTCAACCAACCGTTGAAGACAGAATTCAATAAAATTTCCCACATTTTGATGGGATCTGAAATATTTTTATCCCGAAATTTCTAGTCAGATTAAATATAAATTTGTATTACGTAAAAATCCAACGAAACATTGCGCGCGCAACAATGAAAATTTAAGATTTTCAAAATCCATAAATAATATTTTATAAACTAATTTCGTGTTTGGTGCATTTTTTTATAGTTACTGCCCAGTTTTTATAATTACATCCCATTTATTATTTTTAAAGCCCATTTTCCTGTTAAGCCTAATGCATCCCTCCTAGGAAAGATTTGCAGCCCAGCAGGGCGGAGAATAACAAGTTGACCTTGCCTGGGTATTCCTCAAAAAGACGTATAGCTGGGCTAGCCATTTTCATCTTGAAAAATTAGTATCTGGGCTGGATATCTGGGCTGGCCTAGACGGGCCACAGCCCGCCCAGTTAATACCCTGCTCTCCTCTGAACAACAACGAAATCATCGCCAAGAAAAACTCTGCAGTGCTCACGCCTCAAAAACACAAATACTGCTCGAGCTGCTTGGTCCCAGCTGTCGGCCGCACCTTGTGCAATTCTCTCGTTTATATTGACTACATAGGTTGACAATGGTGTGGGACCGTGATGTCAGGAAACCAGGAGAAAGCAAAAAAATATAGTTGTACATAATAAGGAGGCACTTGCGTATGTACGGCTATGTCCCTAGTGGGTCCCTAGTGTCATCCAGACAAAATAAAGTCATCTCCTGAATCCTCATGTTCGTTGACGATGTTAACAATGCTCGGCGCCACAGCGAGCGCAACAACTCGAAGGACAACGGAGAGGCCTCGCGGGCCCTACAGATGGTCTGATACAGCGCCCACTGCTCATTCAGGAAGCCAGGATCATCGGACACCTATGAGCACCTTCGAGAAACTGAGACGGCATGAAACGGTAAGGCCGCGCTTGGGAGCTCTGGTTTATTTCAAACCTGTATTAACATACAAGTGTAATTTACTCGTCATCGGAAACAACGCGTAAAATACAGGCGTAATGAAACCGAGGGCCTGAGGTCTGTAAGTAAAACCGGCGGGTTACGCGTGTAATTTGAGAGACCAGTGTATATTTTACGAGCACTGCTATATGGACGACATTACCAGACGATACATGCACGACGTGCGTATCATGCCACCCATGGGCAAGGCTGAAACAGCAGCTAACGGCTGGATTAGCAATCGTCCGAGTGTCGTTCAGTGTTTTTATCGTTGTGAAGTACTTCCGATATTTTACTAGTCGAAATCGACCAACCAAGCGCCTTCGCCCGAGACCATCTGCTTTAATTTACAAGTGTCAGTTTTACAAGCGGTTTTGATTGGAAAACGACGATCCAATCACGGCCTAATATCATGAGTTGGTCGGAAGATCATATGGTTTCACGTCTAACCTACCCGACTTGTCGTATAGGCTATGAATGAAACATCATACGATGAACTTCTTAAGCACGGAAACAACAGAAGAGGATGATCTTCTTAACAAGCAAATCACAGGCATTAGATCGACATGCAAAACAATACGAAGCATTATTCTCAGGAGGCACGGTGAATAGCTCGTGATACCGCATGCCACAACATTCCAAGCTCAACTTTGCAATCAAACACAAGGCCTGGCATTACATAGACAATATTCAGAACAAACTCTTAACACAGGAATATCTCAGCAGAGTAACTATTTACTTCTAAACTGAACACAGGAATAGAAAAAAACACTCGACGCTGCTCACAGCAAGGGCGTCCCACTAAAAAATATCAAATGCATGTCTTCTGGCTAACATCAATGAGCAAATTTTGACAAGGTTTTCCAATTCCAATATATTAAACTAATGTCTTCTTGCTAACATCAATGATTAAACTTTGACAAGCTTTTCCCATTCAAAATATGTAATGCATATGATCGTGGAGTCCTGTCGTAGCTTCTTGTACTTGTTTGGGCACTTTTTGCCCAGGGCACTCCACGTGTTGTTAAATTGCCAATGGTCTCTGCAGACTAGTCATGTCACCGGTGTCTAATAATACTCTGTAAAGCTTCTCGTTCATTCCTTCTGTAATGTAGCGCAAACAATGACTGCTTCTTTCTGCAAAGTGGAACGACCAACTGGACCCAGTAATGCAGCAGTTTGCCTTGGACACATTGGCTCCTTTTGTGCAGTTCAACTAAAATCGAAGTCGGAATAAAACCGAGCTTTAATTTTGATATCCCTGCAAGCAACAATAGGTATAAGGGAAACAATTACTGAGAAATAACGGTTGATGACTTGTACTCCCAGAAGAAAAGCATCTACTGATCTACTTTATCTTAATGGGAAACAAAGCAGGAGAGTAGCAATTCTCCATCAGTGCGATTCATTCATATTGACTGAGACATTATCTTAACAATGCCTTGTTTCAACATGTATAAAGAATGACAAAGCAGAAAAGTACCATTCCAAAAACAATGCAACTGATTCATTTTAACAGAGACATTATCTTAATAATACCTTGGTTAAACATGTAGAAAGAACTACAAAGCAGGATAGTACCATTCCTAACAAGTGTTGCAGTTTTGAACTAAGATTCAGTAGTAATTAATTCTGAGAGTGGCATTGCTTAATTTTACCAGCGGCATTAGATTAACGAAAAGCATAAACAGTTCCAGGGGAGAGTGGGCGCAACAACAGTATGTGCTTCCATCTACTTATAAAGGGGGTGATGCAGAGTTTGTTGTAACAAAGCAACAAGCATCATGTCTGGGTTGGTCCCATTTTTGTTCACTACTTAATGGGAAAAGACAGCAATATAATAGCTTCAATTCAACATTTATTTAAAACAGTACCAATACAAGTAGCACAACATCTCAAAGCACACTGCACAATCATGTGGATGAAGGCCTGTACTGACCTTTCATGAGACGGACAAGATAAAATACGAATCTGCCAACACGAATAGGAAATCCAATCTCGTTTTGTGCAGTTGCACTGAAATCAAGCAAAGTGTTTCGCGTAGCGAAGCAAAATGTCGCAATAGCAACAAGTTGAATAGATATCCCTGTTTAAACAGAGGCAAAAAAGGAATCAATTACTGGCTAATAAAGGAGGATGAAACATGCGGCCACAAAAATGGTAATCCCGCCAATCCCTAACAAGTGTTGCAGTTTTGAAATAAGATTCAGTAGTTAATTCTGAGAGTGGCATCAATTATTGGCTTATAAAGGGGGTGATGCTGAATTTGTTGTAACAAAGCAACAAGCATCATGTCTGGGTTGGTCCCATTTTTGTTCACTACTTAATGGGAAAAGACAGCAATACAATAGCTTCAATTCAACATTTATTTAAAACAGTACCAAAACAAGTAGCACAACATCTCAAAGCACACTGCACATCATGTGGTTGAGACCAAGATTTGAAACAACTCGCCACGAAGACTGGAAACAAATCTCGATCTCCTTTTGTGCAGTTCCACCAAAATTAAGCAAAGTCACCGGTGTGACATTCAAGTTGAACTGCACAAAACACTCTTAAAACATAAGTGTTTCGAGTAGCGAAGCAAAATGTCGCAATAGCAACAAGTTGAATCCATAGCCCTGTTTTAACAGAGGCAAAAAAGGAAACAATTACTTGCCGATAAAGGAGGATGAAACAAACGGTGACAGAAAGAAGCATCTAACTTATCTTGGATGGAAAACAAAGTAGGACAGTAGCATTTCTAAAACGGTTGCATTGATTCATATTAACAGAGACATTCTCTTGAAACAACATTCGTTAAAAAATCTAATTTACTTTTAACAGTGGCATTGCTTCAATTTTCCGGCGGCATTCTTAGATTAACAACAGCAAAATAGCTGTATGGGACATGCCAGCACCATGTGCGTCCACACGTATAAATGGGTGATGCAGAATATGTAGCCAAGCAGCATATATCCGCTGGTCCCATATTTGTTCTCTTTGAACCTTCTTCCTATGTGAGGGCAGCAAATCTAGTCCTGCACAAACTACCCGACCCCCCAGTTTCTTTTCCTTTTCAACAAAGAGATCGGTTCCTTACAGATGTGTGTACTGGGTTACCCCCTTTTTCCCTTTTCGACCTACAAAGCGGCTGGATAGCCAGTCTATACTACTTTCCGCCCCTCCTTTCCTCATTGAACCACGTCCTAGATTCTTGCTCCAGCCCACCGCACCCTTCTTTCCTCTTTGAACCAAGACCTAGATTCGACTACAGATCAAAAAAGATCCACATGCAGCTAGAGCAACGATGGCTTCAAAGAAACTTATACCTTAGGGTCGTCGGGATGTGGCAAGGCGTGCGGCGGGAGGCCGGATCTGCCCACACTATGTACGGCAGCGAGGAAGAAGGGGTCGGTGGCCCTCCCGCACAGGCGCTGGGTGAAAGAGAATAGCACAGCCGGCAGTGGATTGCCTCCCTCGCCGAAGGCGATAGAGTGAACGCTGCACCTCCTCCCCTTCTCGGTGCGACGGGATACGGACGCCTCCTTCACCAGCTGTGAGGGGGGAGAGAGAGACAAGAGGCCAACGCAGTCTTGTTTAGATCTGGTGAAGAGAGGGTGAGAGACTGTGAATATAGCAAACCCTAGCAAATGAACGATGAGCCTCTAGCGTGTAACATATATGGAGAGGGTGAGAGAGCGAGACGCGAGAAACTCTATCAAACAAGAGGCTATAACGGAGTAAAAAAATCTCTCCATAGCAGTGGTTTTAAATAGAATACGCGCATTCCCGGAAAAAAGAAACGAAATCTGGCGGACAATTTTTTAAGGGTCTGTCTAGGACACATCTAGATGTGACATAGTTATGTCACATCTAAATTGATGTCCACTCTGTTTGTGGTCTATTTTTTTTCCTAGTTTTTTTGTTTCTTGTTGCTACATTATATAATTGTGGGAGCTTAGATGTGATATCCTTAAATAACATCTAGATGTGAATTAGACAAACTGATTTTCTAACGTACCAAGAAAGAAAACTCGATCAAAAACACGCCCCCGCTTCCAGTTCGCGAGAGTCGTCGCGCACACACACATAGACATAGACATGCATATCTGTATTTACGTAAAATTCCATTTCCATCTCCATCTCCAATCATATTTGTCCAACTGGCACATTATTTACGTTGTTAATTATATACGCAGCAATATTAACGTACAACATCTCTTGTTTGCGCACGTCCGGACCGCTGCCAGGGCCGGTCCTGACCAACCCGAACCCTCTTAATCACACGCGCGTGCTTCCCGCCCGAAACGGTCAGTGCCGCATTCATGCCCGGCCAGAGCGGACGCGACCTCTCACTGGCGCTGGCATTAAAGCGGCGCGCCGGCCGAGAGAGCGTCGCCCGTGTCGCTTCCGGGTGCACGCGGCTGCTCCGCGTTCAAAGGTCGCAATAGCCGGCTACAACATGCATGTAAAAAGTTCTTGGGAGTCCGTGCTACAGCTAGCTGTCCTCCCCCAACTCGTCAATCTCTTCCAGTAGTGCTAGTACTCCATGGCGTGATCCATCGACAAGCAGGCGGGAAAGTTATCGTATACTCGGTTTGCGGTGAGTGGCATGCCGAGCGACCGTGTGGGGTCGAGCCGTGGAGGAGGGTGAGACACGAACACGACAGACGTGATTTAAACGTTGGTTTTGCTCGATGGCGCGATCCAACGAAATGAAATGTTGGTTTCTCTCCGTTTCCATTTTTTCTCCGAAAAAACGGAAACTTTCCACTCCATTTTCATTCCTATTCCAAGGTTGCCCCGTACAACATTCCATCAAATACAAAGGAAAACTAACACGCATGCTGATGCATCTCAATGATTCACAGATCATAGCCAATATTTACTTCACAACTAAAGAAAAAAGTTGTGAGAGCGTGTACGAAAGAAAAACCACTGATGGGGTCACTACGACTTAAACCCTAAACCCTAAACATGATTTAATCTCCTGGCCAGGTAGAACCTGTCGAAGGAAAGAAGGCTGGCACCCTCGGATCATACGATGCTTTTGTGCAGTTCCACTAAAATCGACCTGAGCATCCCTGATGGCAAAGATATTGAAGAAGTGTGATTAGAATAATAGTACTGGCACTAGTTCATGAGACATAAACTCATCACAAGTAGAAGCCGGTAGAAGTAGAGAAAGATCGACATGGAGATGGAGCTACGGCAGTGGAGCAAGCCGGCTCCAAAAGGAAGATGGACTACCTGGGACGTCGGGCTGTAGCTAGAAGGGCGGTTGGGACGCGACATCGGCCCATACCGCGGTAACCCCCGATTGGGACGCACCGACTGTGGGTTTTCTCCCTCGCCAATGTCGACCGCGTCTACGCAGAACATTGTCCCCTTCCCCCAGCCGCGGGATCAGGCCCGTCGTTCTATGCTTGTGAAGAGAGCAACCTAAGCAAGCAGGCTTGTAGCTTAGGCTCCTGCTAGTGTATATATAGTGGTTTTCTTTTTCTCTCCATATCAACCATTTTATATTGCGTACGTGTCATTCAAGAGTGAAATGATGGTTGCTTCTTCCGACTAACTTACTGTGTGATTTGACTGCTCCTTAGTGGCCCCTACACGTACTCCCCCTATGTGTATGCAACAGTCTCACGTACACATGGACGCAAAAACGCGCGCGACGCCCTAATGCATGCATGTCCGAGCACACGACGGAACACACACGGTCACGCTCAAGTGCTCAACCTACACGTGCATGCACACACATACTCAGTCAGGGTGAGCTAGTGACCGTATAAACACCGGAAAAATATATATATTGAGCGCAATGAGCGTATTATGAAGTCCACTGACCGTATTTTTACAAATATACAGTGACAGACAGTGTATTTATCTCGTTTGAAATTAAGCCATATTAACCGGAGAGGAGGCAGTATGGACTAGCATTACTTTGCTGTGTCCCGTCAACTTGCCGAATGAGGAGAAGGTTGCATGATGGGAGAAGCTTGCGCGCGGTGGCTCGCAGGACAAGGAGAAACTTTTGACTAATGCAAGCTCTCCCTCGCTCAGGCGGTGGACATGCAACAGTTAATTCGGTGTCAGATTGCCAGAAGCATACACTATACTACTAGTGCTATTATTGTTCGACTTCCCGAATAGGCGAATAGCCAAGTGCAAAGTTTACTAGTACTACTACTATAGTCTATAAAGGTACATACTATACTAGTACTAGGAACCAGATGGAGGAGCGTCTGCACTCTTATTATAATTTTAAAATGTGATAA
Organism: Aegilops tauschii subsp. strangulata; assembly: GCF_002575655.3. Lineage (NCBI taxonomy): Eukaryota > Viridiplantae > Streptophyta > Magnoliopsida > Poales > Poaceae > Aegilops > Aegilops tauschii. Next base: position 62,558,902 of record NC_053039.3, on the reverse strand, counting down.
AGCAATCTTCAACACATTTGGTTCTCTTCAAGGGTTCTCGCATGTGATAATGGAAGTTGATTGCATGGAACACTCGCCACAATTCTCGCTTAATTCTGGCTCATATCCTGTTACAAATAGTAGCGCTCGGTAATATTTCCTCTTTTTTGTTATTCAGCATGTAAACAGGTCAGCAAACCTTGCGGCGCATCTTTGTGCGAACCGTGCTTGCTGCACTTTGAATGTGGCCGAGAGCTGGCTTGATGAAACACCTCGCTTCCTACTTCTTTTTTTGCGGGGTACCTCGCTTCCTAGTGACCAGTGTCTTGGCTGATCGTCCTAAGAATGCTTATATATGAATAAAGCTCTCTCATTTACCCGCAAAAAAGATTAAGCCATATTAACCGGAAAGGAGGGAGTATGGACTAGCACTAATTTTTGGTGTGTCCTGTCAACTCGCAGAATGAGGAGAAGCTTGCAGGACAAGGTGAAGCTCGCTTACGCCTTTTGACTAATGCAACCTACCCTCGGTGGACATGCATCAGTCCATTCGGTGTCAGATTGTCAGAGGCATACACTGTAGTACCCAACATGCGGAGTACCATCATTGTTCGACTTCACGAAGAGGCGAAGAGCCAAGCGCAGTAGTACGAGTAGTACTACTACTAGAACCACGTGGTGGAGCGTCTGTACTCTTATTTTTTATCTCTGATAAAGTACACGTTTATTCCGGAGAAGGGCGTAAAACGGCAGCCCAACATGTAATGAATGATATCGATCAACCAACCATGCTCGAATATATCTTGGCCTCCGTGCGAGCCCGTCTGTGTGTTCTCGCTCCTCGTCTCTCTCAAGGAATGGCGGGTAGGCTCTTTGCCGTCAATTGAGATCGGTTTGCTCACACTCCTGTCCCACATGTCAGTGATATGCCAAGAGGAGGTGCGTTGACCGACTGGCCATACGCGTACTTGGTTTTGCACCTTCATACTACTCCTCCCTCCGTCACAGTTTACGGGGCGCGCTTCATTATGATGCATTTCTCTCAATGCATTTCCACCACCAGAGAGACTTTAGACGCGTTTGGTTTAATGCTCAATTAATTAGGGCGTGGTAACCGCAATCAAGTCCACAATTTTCTCTCCATGTACTGTCCTACTATGGAGTGGAGTAAGTGCATGCATGTGTGTACCCGGGGTGGAAGCACTGCATGCATGTGTGTACGCATTATTCCCTCTAGTAATAGACGCCGTGCTATAACTACCAATGATATTTTTCAGGCCGATCGCTAGTCGCCTTGGTCCCACAGATTTTTTTTCTTTTTTATGAAGCGCGTTGTATAAACAGTGACAGATGGAGTAGTATGAGCGGATTCAAAGAAGAGCGTATTGATGGTTGCTTCTTCAAAGCAACTTACAGTGGGAAAGGTGGGGCTTATGATTTGACTGCTCATTACTCACTATTAATGCGGCGCAACGACCGGGCTGAGTCTCCCATGCGGTTGTGCACTACCCCCTCAGTTCTTAAATATACTCCGGAGTATTTGTCTTTCTAGAGATTTCAACGAGTGACTACTCAAATATTTGTCTTTTTAGAGATTTCAAATGGACTGGCACATACGGATGTATATAGACATATTTTAGAGTGTAGATTCACTCATTTTGCTCCGTATGTAGTCACTTGTTGAAATCTCTAGAAAGACGAATAGAATATTTAGGAACGGAGGGAGTACACATACGAAGCAAAATGAGTGAATCTACACTCTAAAATATGCCCGTTTGAAATTTGTAAAAGGACAAATATTTAGGAATGAAGGAGTATAATTTTGTGCATGGCACATGGACCTGGATGATGAAGAGGCTTATGGCAATGCTATCAAGCTTCCATCATTTGTTTACATAATTGACGTACTATACAAATAATTTTCCAGCGACATGAAATTGTACAATGGTGTGAGCTTTCAGCTTTTGTTTCGCGTGTCTTGCCATTGATGCTCTTTCGGAAACAATAAAAAACTAACTTCCTTGCTAATGCATGTCAATTATTAGCATATCAGAGCTAATAATTACATCACAACTGAAGACAGAGTTGTGAGAAGGTGTTAAATTAAAATTGATCCATGCTTTCATTGGCAGCAGCGTCCCCCCAGCTCTGTCTAAATCAACAAGGCATGTCGGGAAAAAAGTAGCTGTCTGGAGCATGCAACATTCCGATCATTTTGTGCAGTTCCACTAAAATAGAGCTGAGCGTCCCTGTTCCAAACATATTAAGTGTGATTACGATAATAGAGGACTGCTGATGAAACAATAAACACACAAATAGAAGCCGGTCACCTTTGCAGTCTCTCTTAAGACTAACTAGTTGGAGAAGATTAGGCTCGGAGTTGGATGAGGAGGATAGAGCAAAACCAATCTCCCTTTGTGCAGTCGCATTGAAATGTAGAGACGTTGCCCGTGTGACATTTTAGTACAACTGCACAAAACACTCTTAAGAAAAAAGTGATTTGTGCAGTTCACCAAAAGGTCGCAATAGCAACGAGTAGAAAGGAAACAATTACTGGCCAATAACAGTTGATGACACATGCGACGACAAAAAAGAAGCATATTCCTTGTCCTAAGGGAAGATAACAACACAGCTGTGTTTGTCTAAAACGGTGTGAGGACGAGAATGCAATATGGAAAGTACGCCGGACGAGCTACGTTTTGGGCAAAGAACTATGGAAGATCCACATGCAGCGATGTGGGAAGACGGGCAGTGGAGCAAGGCCGGAGGGGATACCTGGAGGTCGTCGGGATGTAACTAGATGAGCGGCGGTGGGTGGAATATGTGAGCAGGTGGCGTAGGCCCTGCCGCGCCGGAGCTTGGTCAGAGAGAACGGCGTGTACCACAGATCGGGACGTGCTGCCTCGGTGCCGTCAAACGGAGAAACGATGCACTTCCTCCCTTTCCCCCGGTGGACGGGATGCGGCCGGATCAGTGACCAACGGTGAGAGAGAGGGAGGCCACCGCACTCCCTTCCCCCAACGGACGGGATGCGGCCGGATCAGTGACCAACGGTGAGAGAGAGAGGCCACCGCAGCCTTGTGTGAGATACTCTGAAGAGCGACAAACCAGGCAGGCAGGCTCCATTGTATATAGTGAGCGGACTACATTTTTCTCCATAAAAATCGTTTTATATTCTGTGTACGTGCCATTGAGCGCTATAACTTTATTTAAAAATAACACGGCAACACATCAAGTCGAACTTTGTTTCGTGCACACGTGGTACACGACCTCCCTAGGTAAACAACCGCTACATGCGTTCAAATTAGCACGTGGGCTGCCATTTCGTAAAGAAATGAGGTCCACCGTGTACCCACGCGGGTGTGGCTGGGCACGAAGCGTGAGTACGTGCACGGTGCACCTATTCTCTTCTTGTATACGTACACCACCTACGTGGGGTTGTGTGAGAGAGATACAAACCTAGAGAGATATAGTGTGTGGGTTCTTGAGAGTTTTTGGGGGGGGGGGGTCAATCAAAAAATGTAACATATGCAATGTGTGTGAAATAGAGTCCTGGATATAACATATATATAGAGTGGGCGATCCACGAGAAGAGAGTGGAGGTATCATCGGCTTGAGGTGTCCATAGAATCGAAAAGAGGGATGATGTGTGTGTGTGCGCGCGCGCGATCGATAAAGAGTGCCATCGAATTTGTGTGTGCCCACGTCAATGATATAGAGTGGCTGGCCTACTGGAACGTGAGATGGGACATGTGCAGTTTGTCTCTGTGGCATGGATACCTACCTGCAGCGCTCGACTATCAGTGTGTGGTGGGGGAAGAGGGAGGCCCAATTAACTATAGAGGTACAATGGCTGGTATATGTGTGGAGGAGGAGAGAGAGGCCTACCTCATGTATTAAGGAGATCGATCTGCCTCATGTATTAAGGGAGATCGATCGGCATCCATGCATATGTGCAGGAGAGGAATAAGGTTGGGAGAGTGACAGAGCTAGAGTGTTGGAGGGGGTGGTAGTGGAGTTGCTTCTAACAAATGGTGGGATAGGCTTGCTAGACAAACGGAGGGCACGCCCGCAATATCAATAAGAGAGGAGATGGCTGCTTGTTGTCTGTGCACGTGCATGTGAGAGACGGGTCAGGAGGCATGCACGAATGATGAGGGGGGACGATGTGGCTGTGGTAAGCAGACGTAACTACATAGGAAGATCAATCGCCCTTTGTTTGAGAAAGGAGAGACATAACTTGTGAGGTACGTCGATCGATGGGGGGGGTAGTTAAAGTCGATCTAGGTATATGTTGGGAGATCGATCGGTATACATGCATGTGTGTGTTAGAAGCAATGAGGCACGAGGAGAAGGATAGAGAGAGAGGGATGCATGTAGGAGGTGGTACGAGAGGCATACTATATCGAGGGGGAGAAGTGTGCAAGTACGAGAACGATGAAAAGAGTGGTGGGAGTGAGGCATGGACGATGACAAGAGAAGAGGGGAAGCTTTTATTTGTGCTAGGCACACCTGGCTAGAGAGGCATATCGATCGATGTGTGCTGTAGAGAAGGAGCTGGGGGGCCTACACACACCGTGGGTGAACGACCTAAAGTGAAAAGACGAATTTGCGCGATGGAGCTAGAGAATGCTGAGGGAGGGTGAGAGGGATGCGGGCGTGTGCATGCACAAGAGAAAGTTAGCGCTAGCTACAAAGATAAGAGGGTTGTGTGGGTGTAAAAGACGAATAGAGATCATATATACTTCATTATAAAAAGCGAATTCAGATATTTGAAGAATTTATCATAGTGTTTCAAACCGATGCATGTGTGAATATATATAACGGTGATACACATGGTGTGGTTATGAACATGTTATACTACATTTAATATATTTTATCTCTACTCTTATAAAAAACGGAGTTGTTGATGATGGTGTGCCTGCCATCCTGCATTATAGGCCGTCCGATTTATATCTGGCGGATAGCAAGGAAACTATGATGGTTGAAGTTGGCAACAATCATGATTGTAGATTCTTATTGAAATAGAGAAACGAATTCAAATTTAGTTCGAATTGCAGCGGTAGTATAAACATTTGGAATGCACTAAAATGTTGGTATGAGTAGGTTACATGCATTATACAGCAAGCAAAAAAAATTTAATCGGACATAACATGGATTCATACTCCCTCCTTCCATCTATATAGGGCGTAATGAGATTTTTAAGACCGCCTTTGACTATTGACAAGATTAATAGTACATGACATGCACAATGTGCAAATTATATCATTGAAAGAACCTTTCACAGACGAATTTAACGGTGTGCTTTGTGTAAGTTGCATGTCATATATCATTGCTCTAATATTTGGTCAAAGTTAGCATTGAAAAACGCATTAGGCCCTATATAGATGGAAGGAGGGAGTAGCTTTGAATAGCATTTGTGTAGTAAAATGGGGCAAGACTCTCTCTTTGTGTGGTGTGAAAAGTTTTATTTTTTCATTTTCTTTTTGGTTGAGGGAAGTGCGAATTGATTTGGTACGTACAAGTACAATATTACTACATGTTAGGCTTGTCCCTAAAATTCAACCCGCGTCTTGTTATATCCTGAAAATTCAGATATCGTGCTGCCAAAACTGGCGCCTTCACAACCCGCGCCTTGCTATCCCGAAATTACAACGCCCGCGAAAACTCCCTCCAGCTGCCAAATCCCGACACGCGAAATCCCCCTTCTAACCCTGAGCCGAAAGGGCCGCTAGTTCAAATTGGTGGGGGGTACTTTTGTAACACACCCTACATTTTGGACAAGCGCGTCCCTAAGTCATGCTTCACCCCCTCCCATCGCCCCCTTTTCGCAATTCGAAATCCCAGGCCGCCATAACCTCTCCGCTCTAGCCGCGAAACCCCACCCTCCTCCGTCCGCCACGTCACCGCTGCCAAGCCGGAGCCTCTTCCCCGACGACATCGTCCACGTAACAGCTCGACGTCCCTCGTCCACCTCCCCGGATGAGGATCCGTCGTCCATCTCGCGGTCCCACCGGTTAAGCCGCCCTGTCCTCCACCTCCAAGGAGCTGCTCCGATGATCGCCTCGTCTATCGCGGCTGCTCCATCCCCACAGCGCCGCCTTAACCTACTCCACCGGAACCGCAACATCCTCACCGACTCCTAGGACGAAGCCGAGGCCTACTCGGTGCCACCAAAGAGGTTGTACACTCATCTCATCGCACCTTCTCCTTAACTCGACCTCCCGGCGCCGACGGTGCTCCATCCCGCACCCCCATGGAGCGGCTACCTTGAAGCCGGCGCCGCGGGCGACATCTCCACGGCGGCTCTCCCCCAGTGCGAGGCCCCTTCGGCGGCGGCGTCCATACCAGCCGGATCTGCTGCAGCTGCTCCGGCTCTCGCTCGCTCGCTCGCGCTGCTGCTGCTTCGGCTCTCGCTCGCTCGCTCGCGTAGCTACTACTGCTGCTCTCCCCCTCGCTCGTGCTGCTGCTCTGCTACGATTAAGCCACACTTCAGTCGACTGAATCGACTTTTGGGTCAGTCGATTTTCAGGGTTTGGGGGGGCTCGTCGGAGTTAAGGAAGAACCACCCGCAGCAGGGACGGGGGCTCGCCGGAGAGGTACCCCACTATCTATCTTAGGGTTCAGGGTGGGGGGCGGGGGGCCTAGAGGGCTGGCCGAGGCGGCGGTGGTGAGTTGTTTTGGGGCGGCGAGGCGGCGCTGGGGTCGGCGGTTCGGCCGGTGGTGGCTGGCGGCTCAGGGGGGTGCAGGTTGAAGATGAACTGCAGGCCCTCCCTAAACTACATGTCAAGTGCCTCTCTGCTACCATTGCGTTCAGTTTCGACAGTAGCATTCAGATTCCACAATAAATTTCAGTTTCGACAGTTAAGTTCAGAGTCAACAGTTTTTACCTCATCTGTTGTAGTTAGGTGGTTTTTGGTGATGTTAATTTTACATCCATCTTACATCATCTATTGGAGATGCTATTAGAATCCCACTTGAGATTGACGATGTCTATCTTGTGCTGCTTCAGCCTTGACGTCTTACGGCTCACCAGAGCTGCTCCAACGACAGAACGATCCATCACAACAGAGCAGTGCCCTGGACGCCGTCTACAGATTCCTCAGATCTTCCTCCACACCTCCGACAGCCACCTCTGCCTCAACTGCTTCAGCGACCAACCCAATGATGCTGAGGTCGACACGGCTACGGCAAAGAGGTTGTACACTTGTTGCATCACTTATTACTATACGTTGTTACCATCACACTAAATTTCTGCATGCTCTCCTTACATAATCTCACCATATTTTTTTCATATCATGTCAGATATTGTACACAGTCATGCTGAACATGTAGAGAAAAAGAGAAGAGTTTTGCGCGGCAATACAATGTCATGCAGACATCGCTCCATGGTGGGTTCAATGGCAAACCCTCCCCACCCCTCTCCAGATTGTAATCCAGAGGAAGATATCTGTTCTGAGGCGGATTCAGACGCCGCTGACCACTCTTATTTACCCCCCAAGGTGTTTGCTCTACCTTGGCATGATGATGTTAGTCATATCATGCATATGTTGCCTTGCAGTGCCTACTTTTGACATCATATATGTCATCTGCTTAGTTTAGACATGTTCTGTAATGCCACCTGTTTAGTTTCTATATCATATATGGGAATTATCCAGTCTCATGTCTTTTAGCCAGCCATAATATATGTGAAATGTGCAATGCCATCCTGTTTAACCAGGCATCATATATTTGAATGATATCTTGCCCATCCTTTTCTTCATTACATTTCCATTTGTCGACAATGTTTGTACATTAAACTACTCTTCCTGTGAATCAGCCATTTGGGTGGGAGATGGAAAAATCTAGAGTGAAAACAAGGCCTTCAGAGCAGACAGTGCTACCTGTCGAAGCAGATCTCTTGTTGGGTCCCGATAGCTCCTCAGAGATGGATTCAGAGACAGATGACCAGTCCTATTCCCCCACTGAGGTGTATGCTCTAACTTGGCACGGTTATACTGCTCATATCATGCATACGGTGTCTTGCATTGCATAGTTTAGACATCATATACACAATATACAACACCATGTTCTTAGTTCAGACATCATATCGAATGCCCTCTGTTTAGCATATAAATCACATATGTGAATTAAATGATGCAATCCTGATTACTTAGATAACATGTAGGTGAATTATGTCATGCGATCCTGTTTAGTTATTCATCATATCTTTGAATTATGTTATGCTATGCTATCCAGTTTAGATAGACATCATATATGTGAAATTATGTCATGCTATCCGTTTTAGTTAAACAATATACATGTCAACTATTTCATGCCCTATTTTTCCACACTATCTATTGCATCTGTCTCTCATACAATGTCTGTACATTCAACTATGTTTCCTGTTTATCAGCCATTTGAATTGGAGCGGGTGGTGCCAGTATCTAGCGGACTAAAAACACGGTCTTCAAATAAAATAGTGCTACCTCTTGGTGGAGATAGCACCCCGGTTGTACATGCACAAGAACCAGCCCTAACACACATAACCCAAACTCTCGCAGATTGTACCCCTACTGCGATGGACAGAGAACCAGCTTCACCCAATCTAACCCCAACCCCAGCCGATAGTAACCCAGTTCCTGTTGACACAACACCATCTCCACCACAGAGCTCCCAAACAAGAGCAGTTAGTAAGGCAGCTCCAGTGCCCAAAGGGCCAGTACTATCACGACGAACCCCAACTCCACCAGTTAGTACGCCTATTCCTGTGGAGGAAGAACAACCAGCTAGTCATAGTTTAGCATCTATCGCATTTGATGTTGTTAAATCGTATGTGCGTGTCTTCCCATCTTGGAAATATTATACTGAAGATGAAGGAAAGTGCCAGTTGCAGGTGTTTGTCCAGGAGTTATGTGTAAGTAATGTTATTCATGGCAATTACTTTGCTTCGTCCCATACATCCTACCTCCATGATGGTTATAATACATCAAATTTTCCCATTTTTTGTCTATAGAGAAGGACCGATTTGGAAACTTAGGATGAGGTAACATGTGCTAATACCTCTGCTATCTTCAATAATGCTTGGTGGCAGTATCGGAATTACGTGAAGAAAACGTACTTCACCGGCAAAGAAACTCATCAAATTCCCTTACGTTCTCGTGAGACACATTTACTGGACGATGACTGGGAACGCCTTGTTCTGTACTGGTCCCGAACCAAGAATGTGGTAAGGTCTATGAGCTCATTTTCTATTTTTAAGTATTATATTCTTGCGTCTTACTGTACTCTGTTCATGTAGAACAAGTGCCTAAACCTGAAGAACAACTGTTCTAATTTAAGATTCCATTGCTATCATAGTTCAAAAAAGCGCTAGGCGTTAATTGTGTGTTTTGCCACCGCCTTGCGCTTTATTGACCAAAGCGCATGCTTATGCGCAGTTATGCATAGATTATGCGTAGTTATGCGCAATGCGTTTTGCCAACGCCTAGAGCCTAGGCACGCTTAAGCGCTCGCTTAGACGCGGCTTTTTTAACTATGATTGCTTTGCTCTTGTATCACTGTATTTACTCATCCAAACTTATTTTTAAATTGAAGGATCCAATCGAAACTCCAATGGCACAGCAGGTATGTTCACACATGTTTCTTTAACAGGTTTGCTCTTATCAATAGCTCTGTTGATTTCAATTTCAATTCTGTATACAGTTGACTTTCATATCATGCACATTACTACCATCACAACAGAGCCAATAGTGTTGTTGTACATGTAGACCCGTGGTACCCAGCTGAAATCTTGTTGTGCCGTGTAGTTTCCCACGCTTTGTATTCTTTCACTGCTACTTTGTCTTGAACTGATATGATTTGAACCGTGTCTCTATTTTTATTTGGCAAGACAATGCAGTGACCATAGGACATAGATATATGTTTGTTTGATGCTTTCATTATGTACTAGTACTTGGCAATAGAAGACTTGGTAGTTTAATCCTGTCCACCTTACTAATGAACTGGTTCACCGAAATGAGTTTCATATACTAGTACATGCTAAACTTGTTATGTGTCTGCTTGTTTCTTCTTTTAGAATGCTGACAGAATATTGGGGAAGAGTGCCTTATTAAGCAATGGTAAAGGAAGTAATGCAGATAAGGTTCAGGGTAGTGACACATCCTTGTTGGTCTCCAACAAAGCTAATAAAACAGCTAAGGAAGACTATCTTGAAGACAGCGAGACAACCCCAAAGTCCTGTCTTGGTTTAGTGTTCGAGTTAGTGGCCACTACCGCTTGCACAAGCTATTCAAACTCACTGTCTGAATCAGTTCGGTTTCTTGAGTCTCAACTACAAGCTGAAAGACATCGATCAGCTATGCTGCGACAAGAAGCGGAAGGACTGCGGAAGTCCCTGGAGCATTCAGATGCATACTTTCTGGTGCAACAACAAGCGTTGGAGGATTTTAGCGCCAAACAGGACAAAGCTAATCAGCTTGCTAAGCTTATTGCCAGCATGGTGGATACCCAGGATAACGTTTCTTGAGCTCTTCTGAAGTTGTTTCAGTTATGCTCTTGTTTTGCTGCCGCGTTTATTTGCACTGGTGGCCAATTTTGACGGCCAGTGTATGTAATGTGCTGCTTTGTTCCCTATATTTGCACTGGTGGCGAACTTTGATGCCCAGTGGATGTAATATGTGTAATAGCGGTAATAGGCTAGCATTAATTGCTTGCTTATTTATTTCCTTATTGTCTTGTTTAGTTGTTTGCTTGTAGTCACTGCAGTTCTTTTTCTGTTTTTTTCTAGTGGCCACAATAGCCTATTTTTGGTAACTAGGCCAAAATAATCATGGCAACACACGGACTGTTGTAACCATGGGCCTCCTGCAGGCCGTATGATCCATGGGCCTTCGTCCAGCCGTAGGATCCATCGGCCTTCTATACGGGCCTTAGGGTCCATGGGCCTTCTACGGTCTGTAGGGTCCATGGGCCTTCTACAGGCCGTACGATCCATGGGCCTTCTACGGGTCGTACTATCCATGGGCCTCATACGGGCCGTAGGATCCATGGGCCTTCTATGGGGCGTATCATCATTTCGCCAATCATGGGTCGTACTATTCGTGGACCATAACGGGCCGTTAATAGGCCGTATTTGATAACTCTATGAAAACAACCCAACAGGTTTTTTGACATGAAAATGGCCCAACGTATTAACGGTCCACAAACGGGCCGACTGTAACGACGGGCTGAATTTGGCCCACAAGCAGAAAATGACAGTAACAGGCCGTATGTAACCGAATTCTGCAAATGAGCCCAAGAATCAATGGGCCCTGAGAAGGCCGAAAGATAACTTGGGCTGGAAACGACCCAATAGAATAACGGGCCGTTAATGGGTATAAAGTGATACACTGTTCATTATGGGCCAGTTTCACCACGGGCCGTTAATGGGTCAAGAGTTACAAAGGTCCTCATATGGGCCGAAAGAAGTGATGGGCCACACATGGGCCGGAAGTTAAAACGGGCTGAATCATATTGGACGGCCCAGATGACGCTACTGGGCCTAATTCGGATAGGGCGTAACGGGCCCTGGGTTAGCGGGCTGTAAATGGGCTATATGCGAACATGCCGTTAATAGACTTTCCGTGGGCCGGCCCGCCACCTTTTGACCAAGTCAAACGGGCCGGCCTATTCACAGGAATGGGCCTCTGTTGGGCCGTGCCACGTGTCGCCGTATCATAGGCGCCTTCGGTCCAATGAGCGGATGACATCTGTCCCAACGGTGAGCCGACACGTGTTTCCTCCAGCCAATGATGATTTTACACGTGGAAAATCCCCATTGGTCGGGGCTGTTAATGGGTTATCGGATCCAAAACCCGACCCGATAGCTTAACGGCGTTCCGTTACGGTGGATGCCACGTGTCGGTCACCCTTGACGAAAGCACTTCTGTGATGCGCGATTTATCGTCATGGAAGTGGACACTTCCGCGATGATAATTTTGGTAATGTCATGGAACACTTCTACGACAGCACAGGTGACTATCTTGATTCTGTCATAAAATCGTCATGGATGTACATGCATGAAAAAAAACACGACCTACTATGACAAACACGTATCATCACGGAAGTGTATTTTTTTGTAGTGAAAAGAGATGTAATTTGGTTCATATCATAGGAACTTTTCTATTGAATATACGCTAATGTTTATTTTCCTTTGAAATTATGGGAGTATAGGAATCCATTCATATGAACCAAGTGGCTCTAAAGCTATAGAAATGATATCATGTTTATTTCCTTTGAAATATGGAGTATATGAATCTATTCCTATGAACCAATTGGCTCTAAAGGAAAAAATCCTATAAAAATCATATCATATAGAGTTCCTATGATATTCCTCCACACCAAAGGATGGTTGAAATTGCTGCAGGTGATACGATGGTCTTTCTTTGTAGACTCCTCCCCCATCTTTATAGTTACCTCTCGAAGATGAATGAAATGATATATACAGGGTATTCTACATGTGCAATTTGGTACATGAAAACTCGGTAGAAGTTTGCGAGGTTCGAATTTTCAATAAAGCTATATGCAATGCATTTTGGAATGGAGGGAGCATACGGCAGTTGCTAACACTCACATGGAAGATTTGTGTGTAGGAGGAGTGGCTGTTCTGTTAAATGACATGGCAAAACTAACACTGTCAGATGCCGATCTAACGGTTCTTACGGCGTTCGTCAGGAAAAGGCTTGTGGCGAACGTTTGTCGGATAATGATTTACGGACACATGCATTGCAATTATACGTGCCCCCCTCTCTCTCATGCACACGCACCCTCCCGAGTCCTCTCGCACCCACCGTCTATCTGCAGGTAGACGTCACACACATATTTGCTCTTCACACCCTACCCTCAGAACTTGTAAAAAACAAAAGACATCGCGCACATTTTATTTTATCTCACACGTCACACACTTATACTATTACTCTTGTGGCGAACGTTCTTTGGGCATAGTATATTGTACTCTCACGAAGAGAAGCGGAGCACGCACGCACTAGTTCTCTCACACCCACTCGCGGGTACACGTAGGAGCGCATTTTTTTGAAGCTGGTACAACAAAATCACTCCACTACATATATAAGCAGGAGCCTTAGTGCTTGCTTTACTAGGGTTCCTCTCGTTCATGCTCTCATGCTCTCCAGATCTAAGCAAGACATAGGTGGCCACACTCTCTCTCAGCTCACGGCTGGTCACAAATCCGGCCGGACAACCTCGACCGGGGCAGGGGTGTAGGTGCATCGTTCACGCTGTCGTTGTCGGATGTGGGGTTCCGGCAAACCCTTAAGGTTCGAACACTGGGGTGCGCGCGAAGTCTTTCCCTCCTACCGATCTATGCCCTAGCTCGCTAAGATCTCGCGGACGAACTCGACGAACTCACGGCACAGAAAGACACGAGATTTATATTGGTTCGGGCCACCATTGTGGTGTAATACCCTACTCCAGTGTGGTGGTGGTGGATTGCCTCTTGGGCTGATGATGAACAGTACAGTGGGAAGAACAGCCTCCTGAGGTTGAGGTGTTCTCGTGCTTGGTGTCTTAGCGGGTGAGAGCTGGATGAACTGCATGACCCCCTCTACTGTGGTGGCTAGCTCTACTTATATAGGCCCTGGTCCTCTTCCCAAATATTGAGCGGGAAGGGAGCCAACAACGGTGGGAAAATTTGAAGGGGGACAGCCAGTACGAGCTATCCTGACAAAAGTGCTCTTCGCGTGCAAAAGGCTCTGGTGGTGACGCCGTCTTGGGCTCCACGATGACCTCCTTCTTGCCGTCCTCCTGGTCTTGGTCTCGTTGCACCGATATAGCAACCTTTGCCTGATGCCTCGGTACTCCTCGCCTGCGCCTGCTTCCTTAGCACCAAAGAGGAAACAAGGATGCTGCGCACTCTGGCGCCCGCCTGGTGTCGATCGTCATGGCTCCGTCACGAGAGCCTCGTGAGGTTTTCCCCGCCTTGATATCTCCGCTCCTCGTGAGCTTGCCTGACTAGGCCACTCCTGAGGAGGTCTTGCGTCGTCCACCTCGCGAGGCTTGGCCCCTCGCGAGGGTCTTGGAAGCATTTTTGATGAAGATGGGTCGTACGGCCTGCTGGCTTAGCCACGCCGCGGGCCGCAGGCAGGCAAGTCTGGGGACCCCCGTTCCCAGAACGCCGAAAGTAGCCCCCGGGCCCAAGGTGCACTCGGGCTTGGCTTCGCGGCGAAGCCAAGGGTCAAGTTCGGAGCACCGCGGGCCCCAAAAGCCTGCGGCCTCGGTTGACGCGTGGCGGTTGATTGGACGTGGGCGTCTCCGCTTCCCCACGCTGCCTCGGCAACTGCTCGACATGACAAAAGGCTGGCGCAGGCAGTACTGGCCTTCATTGCTTCTTCCTCGCCTCGCTCCAGATCCCCTTTCTTGTTCCTCGCCACCGCTGCCTCCAGATCTGCTCCAATTTCACCCTGCATCTGTGATCCATGGTGCCGCGCAAAGTCAGGACTTCCTCAGCGCCGGCTTGGTATGAGCCGGCCCTTGAGGCGCCCACTGTCACGGAGAAGAGCCTCGCCTCTGTGCGCCTGCTGACGGCGGGTGAGAGCAATGAGTGAGGGGAGACCGAGCTCCGGCTTGCCTCTGACGTGCCGGAGCCTGAGGAAAGCACCTTCTTCTTCTCGAGCAGCGTTGCCGTCGGGTTGGTTCCTCCCTTCTCCAATTTCTTTTATGAAGTCCTCGACCACTACGGGCTGTAGGCGTTGCATCTCCATCCCAACTCTGTCCTCCTCCTGTCCATCTTCGCCTATTACTGTGAGGCGTACCTGGGCGTGATGCCATCCGTGGCGCCCCTGCGTCATTTCTTCTTCCTCCATGTCAGCGAGGTGCATGCCTCTGGATGCGCTAATTTCGTCGCATGCGGCAAGGCCAACTCGATCTCGAGCACCGGGAAGAGGGCCGACAACATTCGATCCAAATGGGTCATGATGGATGCCAAGCGTGCCGACCCGCGTCTGGCGTTACCAACGGTGGCGCCCTCTTCCAACGGGGGGTGGCCCAAGGCGGAGCTCGCTGATGAGCGGGCATCGTTTGTGTTGGGGCAGATGATGACCGACTTGAAGCCAGGCAACGCGAGGGCAGCCATGGTGACGGGGGTCATGCTCCCGAGGGAGTTCTTGACGCTGCGAGTTGCCCCGCTCCAGGCGCGCGCACGCCCCCTGTGGGAGCTTGAAGAAGAGGGAAACAAGACCCGCCTGAGGCGGGGGCCCCTGCCTGACGATGAATTGGCCGTTGTTCTGCGTCTCATAGTTGGGGACAACTAGGAGTACCCGCCAAGCGCCTTCGTTCCCCCGTTCCAACGCTGGGACCGGGACGAATTCGTCGCTTCCAGGCTGACCTTTGACGCGCGCGGGCTGGTGCCGCTGGCGCTCCCGGGGGCTCCTGCGGCACTGAAACCGGTGGAGGTGTCCTCTGACGAGTCCCGCGGGGAGGGGGAAGAGGAGGTGGACTCGGAGAAGACTCTGGAAGAGGTGGGGGAGACTTCCCCTCTGAGCAAGGTCGGGATCCTCCGCGCCCTTCCTGACGATGCCGAGGCCGACGCCCGCCAAGGGGAGAGGGAGCAGCCCCTCATCCCGACGATGGGTAGGTCATCGCTGGTGCCTCGCGATGCCGCCTCCGTCCCGACACCTTCTGGGGATGGCTCCGGCTCTGCTTCCGCACCGCCCGCCGCCGTCGGAACCCGAACGCCTGCTCCTCAGGTCCCGATGCTGTCAGGCTTCAAGCTCCCCAAGCGGAAGTATGTTGTGGTGGATCAGTAAGTGTCTTAAGCTTCGCCATGTCCTTGTTTGTACTCGTCATTTCCTGATGCTCGCCCTTGGTTGATCAGGCCGACGTCTTCGGCGAAGAAGAGGAAGGAGGATGCGGCGGCCGTGCCTCCCTTCGCAGAGAAAGGAGGTAGCAACGCCCGCACCTCCCCAGCCCGGTCGTCCTCGCGGGGCCAAGAGGAACATCGCCGCGTGGAATCAGCCCCCATGGCCCCGCTGGCTCCAGAAGTGCCGGCGCCTGGCGCGACTGATGAGGTCCCAGCTGCTCCGGAACCCGCGATCTCCCAGGCCCTGGTGATGGTGTCGCCTCCTCCCACTGCTGCACCTCCACTCCTTGGTTCTTCCGCTCCTGCTGCTGTTCTGGAATGCGCTCTTTCAGAGATGACCCAGTTGCAGGCCGATCTCCTGGGCGCGGACCCATGCCTGGTGGCCGGGCGCCTGGAGCTGGCCTCTGGCTGGCTTCACTCTGACCTAGCGGTTCGCGCGGCGCTGGGCCAGCATGCCGCGGCTTCCGAGAAGGAGAAGCAAAGTGCTGCCAGCACCGTAGCCGATCGTGAGGTGCCGCTGAAAGACGCCAAGGCCGCCCGTGCCCGCTGCCAAGTGCTGGAGGACGAGTTGCAGAGCCTCCGCGACAAGCACGCCGAAGAAGCACACTGCCGCCAAGCGAAGGAGGAGGAGATGAAGGCCTGGGAGGACGTCATCAAGAACCGTGATGCTGAGCTAGCGGAGTTGGGGAAGACGCAGGCCGCCGAGCGCAACCGGTTGGAAGAGTTGGAGCGGAAGATGGGGGCGAGGGAGGCCGATCTTGATGCCAAGGCGCGAGTCCTGGCCGAAGACCGCATGGCCTTCGCCGATCTCAAGAAGAGATCTCGCAAGGCGCTGAAGACGCTCTACGAGCACGGCCTGGAGAAGTCGCTGGCCACCGACGAGGACGGCCCCGCCCGGTTGCTTCCTCTCTTGGTGAAGGCGCTCGAGGAAGTCGTTGACGGCGTCGGTCCGATGGCGGAGGCAGAGGCTCGCGTTCTATCTTTGGCTGCATTGACTCGTGTTTTCAGCTATCTGCACCTCCACGACCCCAACGCTTGCCTTGACGAGCTGCTGGAGCCTGTGGCTGAAGATCAATGCGAGGCCGCCGCCATAGCCGTACAAGGTCAAGTGGAGGCCTTGCTGAAGAAGTTTCGCGGCTTTGTCTCCACTCCTTTGTCCGGCGATGTCGCTGATCCTGCAGCTGGTGGTGAAGGTGAAGACAACGTCGCTCATGAAGTAGCGCCTTCCGCAGGTGATGGCGGCGCCCGGGGTGACCCGCGGCTATTCTCCCGTTTCGTTCCTGCAACATGCATTAGGCCTCGTGGAGGCATTTAGACTTTTCATTTGATATCATGGGGACAATGTGTTTGTAATATTTGCTTCGAGATTTTGCGATTTCCTTCCTATTTGCTTTGCGTTCTGCATCGGCAGAGCCCGGCCCCGCGCATACCTCAACCGCCATTGGGCCGACCGGAGACCAGGACGGACCAAGGAGTGAGGGGCTACGTGACCAGTTAGGCTCCTGAGTTGCGATGCTCAGGAGTCCCCCTTGACGCGCAAACGGCTTACAGGGAGAGTTCGCGAGGATAGATTAATGTTGTACATCGGCAGAGCCCGGCCCCGCGCATACCTCAGCTGCCATTGGGCCGACCGGAGACCAGGACGGACCAAGGAGTGAGGGGCTACGTGACCAGTTAGGCTCCTAAGTCACGATGCTCAGGAGTCCCCCGTGACGTGCAAACAATTTCCATACCTGCCCTCGCTGAGGCCTCAGGAGGGGCGCGCGACGCCCAGGTCCGGGAGACCTGGTTGGGTGGCGTGCGCTTGGGTGTGACCCGAGCGCAGCCCCCGTGCCCAGCCCCCTCGCGCGGCTCTCCCGAGGAGAGGCGTTGCGGTGAGGCTGGACGCTGAGCTCTGGGCTTCCTGAGGTTGGTACGACCGTGGGGCCGCCCTCAGTTGTTTATCACCAGCGCGGAGCATAGTGCTTCCGCTTGTGCACGGGCATAGCCGCTCCTCGGCAGTGTCGACGGCCAGCGCGGAGCATGGTGCTTCCACTTGAGCGTGGGATGGGGGCCCCTCTCCGGGAGGAGCCCCCGGGGCGTGTACAGCCCCGCCCTGACACGTGGCTTGCACGGCAGGGCTGTGAGGTGTATCTGGGCACTCGTGAGCCAGCGCGGGACTCACAAGGCCCTACCTCAAGGTGGGTTGCGCCTGGTCTTGAGTCTTGGTGATTGTGTGTTCCTGCAAGGTAGTTAGGTGCAAGCACTCTACGTCCTCAGGTCCCGGCCCTCGAGCGAGCTCAGCCGCCGCTGGTATGCCAGGTCGCGATGTCGTGATCAAGGGCAGGGGGTGAGGGCTGGAGAGCCAGTAAGAGCGCCTGAGTCGCGATGCTCAGGAGCCCCCCTTTTAACGCGCAAGCGAATTGCACGGGGTGAATGGACCCGCGGCGGGTGTAGATCGAGCAGGCGATAGTCGTAGGCAGGTTAAGCATGGAAAGCAGATCAGCTTGGGTAAATGCAGGAAGATACATGCCACTGGGTCCGGCCCGAGCGACTTGGGGATGATGCAGCCCGAGGGGCGCCCCCAGCAAGGTAAGCTAAAGACATAAGCAAAAGGGATACATGCCACAGGGACGAACCCATGTGGCCTGGGAATGATGCAGCCCGAGGGGCACTCCCAGCTAAACGAGCTTGGAAGATGTCACCTAGTTCTGTAGACGAAGTAGAGTTGGTGCAGCTAAAGGCGTGCGTCGAAGGAATGACTCTTCATGAGCCACCGGGGCCATGAGCCTCGGGAGGCTATGGGGGCTCGGGAGGTGCCCTGAAGACCATCTCCATCTCTTCTAGGACGGCATGGTACCTGGCCTCCTGAGCCGCCAGGACACGCCGCATCTTGCGCCGATAGGCCGACGCCACGCTCGGCAAGCCGAAGGGCATGCGAACATAGCTGTGTGGCGGGCTCTCGCAGCGGCCCACATGCGAAGGCCAGAAGCGCTCCTGAGATGCGGCCCTGTTGAGCCCTGGGACGTCGATGCAGACACGCAGCCCAGCATCCTCGCCTGGATGGGGAGCTGCGCCTCGTGAGCGGCCGTCGCCGCGCATGGCCCTTGCGTCTTGCAGCTCCTGAGTGGTCTTGGTGATGAACTCTTGAGTGGTGGGCACTCCTTGCCCCGTGCTCTCCTGAAGGACACGTGCCGTGAAGCACGCCTCCAAGTGGTGCCCAAGCGCCTCCCTCGTGAGGTTGGCAAGGTCTGAGGCCCTCCAGAAGAGAGCCCTCGAGCCCTGCCCGAGGAGGGCGCTGGGCGCGCCTTCCTATGCGATGGAGGGAGGCGCCCCTGGGACGGACACTGATCCTGATGAGGCTCCTGTCGCGACGCCATCCTCCTGAGGTCCTACGCGGCGCAGCTACTTCTTCTTGGGGATGGCCTTCGAAGGGCCCTCACTTCTGCTGTCGGGGTCGTTGATTGCTGCAGCTTGGAAGGCGCGCTCGAGGGAGCACACCGCGTCCCTCTCTTCACATGGGACCGTGATGATTCCTCCGCTTCCTGGCATCTTGAGGACGTTGTCGCCGTGATGGGTGACTGCCATGAACTTGGCCAGGGCCGGATACCCGAGGATGGCGTTGTACGGCAGGCGGATGTGCGCGACGTCGAAGTCGATGAGCTCGGTGCGGTAGTTCTTGCACTCTCCAAAGGTGACAGGCAGGTGGACCTGCCCTATCCGTGTGGTGGAACCGTCGATCACCCCTGAGAAAGGCTTGGTAGGCTGGAGCTGCTCATACGGCACTTGGAGGTTGTCGAACGTGTCGATGGACAGGACGTTGAGCCCTGCGTCGCCGTCGATGAGGGTCTTGGTAACCTGCACATTGCTGATGACTGGGTAGCACAGCATCGGGAGGGCGTCAGTGGTGCCGCGCACTTGAGCTCGTCTGCCGAGTTGAAAGTGATGGCGCATTGGTGGCCTCGAGCTTGGGGAGCACCGCGTTCACCTCGCGAGCGAACTGTTTGAAGATGCGCTGAGAGGCCGGGGCCTGGGTGCCGCCCAAGATGTAAGCGATTGCACGCGGCTCCTGGAAGACCCCAGCCCCCTCGTCCTGATGGTGGTCATCGTTCCTTCTTGGTGGCGACAGGGGAAGACTGGCGTTGCTTTGGGTGCGATCCTCACGAGGCTGGTCCCTCCAGGCCCCCTAGCGAGGATGGTCCTGCCAGTGTCCTCACGAGGCCTGTCGCGCCACTCCTGGCACGGGCCACGGTCGTCCCATCGTCCGCCCCCACATCCTCCTCCACGGCCGTAGCCCCGGTCGCTACGCTCGGGGCGTCGACCAAAGCGTCCTTATCGTATGGCTCTGAGCTCTTGACAGTCGCTGGTGTTGTGGGTGTTCAGGTTGTGGAAGCCGCAGAACGGTCGGCTGTTCTTGGATGACTCAGGCTGATCTCTGCCTCGCTTGGTGTCGGGCTCCGCTGCAAGCACAACTGCCTCCTTGCGCTTCACGTCCTTGGCCTTGGCCTTCTTCTCCTCTGCACCCGCAGCTGGCAGTTCGAGGAGGGAGAGGCGCCCCCTCAGCTCTGGCGCACTTGGTCGCCAGGTTGAACAGCTCCTGAGATGTGCACAGCTCCTCATGGATAGCGAGCTCTTCCTTCATCTTGACGTCACGGACGCCGTCGGAGAACGCGGAGATGATGGCCTCATCCGTGACATTGGGGATCTTGAGGCGAGTGTTGTTGAAGCGCTGGATGTACTTCTGGAGGGTCTCTCATGGTTGTTGCTTGATGCGGCGCAGGTCACCCGCGGCCGGCCGGCGGTCGTGAGTGCCCTGGAAGTTGGCGACGAAGCGGTCGCGCATCTCGTCCCAGGAGGAGATCGAGCCGTGCTGCAGGTTCAGGAGCCAGGAGTGGGCTCCATCCTTGAGATCCATGGGAAACCAGTTCGCCATGACTTTCTCATCCCCGTTGGCCGCTTCAATGCTCAGCTCGTAGAGCTGTAGGAACTCCGCGGGGTCGGCGGTGCCGTCGTAGCGATGAGTCCGGCTTGAACTTGCCTGGCCAGGCGACGCTACGTAGCTCGGGGGTGAAGGCGCGGCAGCCAGCCGTGGTTGCTAGGGCCCGCTTCGGAGGTGGAGCTTGGTCTTGATGAGGTCCGCGCGGCGCCGCCGCGGGCGGTGTGCGGTCTTGACGAGGCGGCGCGGGGAGCGCGGGTGCAGCTTCTCGCGGCCGCGGGATTTCTTGGCAGCTTCTCTCTTCGCGCGCGGGCACTGGGCGTGGTGGATCACGCCGCGGAACCGCGCGCCTTGGTGCCAAGGCACCGTCTTGGGGCAGAGGTGGTGGAGGCGCGCCATGGGCCTCGTTGCCCGTGGCTGGCTGAGGGTGAGGCAGAGAGAGGGACGGCACCGGGGAGCCCCCTGCAGCGCGGACGAGCTCGGCGACATGATCGAGCCACTCCTCGTAGAGGTCGTCGACTGAGCGGTAGCACAGGAGTTCGTTTGCCGCGATGAGCTCGGCCTGCGCCTCCATGGGAGCGCGGCGCACGTGAGACGAAGAACCGGCCGGGGTGAGCGACGGAGTGGCGGTGTGGCCGTCCTGCCGTACCGATGGATGCAGCGAGGACGCTTGCTGCTCGTTCCCCGCCGGGCCAGTGGCAGCGTTGGCGGCGGGAGACGGAGAGCGACAAGGTGGCCCGCCGACGGGAGCTGTGTGAGCAACGTGGGCGGTGAGGGCAGCCCGACGCTCAGCCCGAGCATGGCGAGCGTCCGCCATGGAGACGACGGAGCGATGAACTGATGGAAGGGAAGCTACGGCGCATCCCTACCTGGCGCGCCAAATGTTGGATGTGGGGTTCCGGCAAACCCTTAAGGTTCGAACACTGGGGTGCGCGCGAAGTCTTTCCCTCCTACCGATCTATGCCTTAGCTCGCTAAGATCTCGCGGACGAACTCGACGAACTCACGGCACAGAAAGACACAAGATTTATACTGGTTCGGGCCACCGTTGTGGTGTAATACCCTACTCCAGTGTGGTGGTGGTGGATTGCCTCTTGGGCTGATGATGAACAGTACAGTGGGAAGAACAGCCTCCTAAGGTTGAGGTGTTCTCGTGCTTGGTGTCTTAGCGGGTGAGAGCTGGATGAACTGCTCGATCCCCTCTACCGTGGTGGCTAGCTCTACTTATATAGGCCGTGGTCCTCTTCCCAAATATTGAGCGGGAAGGGAGCCAACAACGGCGGGCAAATTTGAAGGGGGACAACCAGTACGAGCTATCCTGACAAAAGTGGTCTTCGCCTGCAAAAGGCTCTGGTGGTGACGCCGTCTTGGGCTCCACGATGACCTCCGTCTTGCCGTCCTCCTGGTCTTGGTCTCGTTGCACCGATATAGCAACCTTTGCCTGATGCCTCGGTACTCCTCGCCTGTGCCTGCTTCCTTAGCACCAAAGAGGAAACAAGGACGCTGCGCGCGCTGGCACCCGCCTACCACCCGCCTGGTGTCGATCGTCATGACTCACGTCACGAGAGCCTATGAGGTTTGCCCCGCCTTGATATCTCCGCTCCTCGTGAGCCTGCCTGACTAGGCCACTCCTGAGGTGGTCTTGCGTCGTCCGCCTCGCGAGGCTTGGCCCCTCGCAAGGGTCTTGGATGCCTTGTTGATGAAGATGGGTCGTACGACCTGCTGGCTTAGCCACGCCGCGGGCCGCAGGCAGGCAAGTCTGGGGACCCCGTTCCCAGAACGCCGACAGTCGTCGGCGGCGAGGGAGGAGACCAACGGCGGCCCGCGCGTCCCGATTGGCGACCGTCCGTTCTCTCCGAGAGAGCGCCGGCTCCGGAGGGCCTCCGACCCCTTCTTCCTCCCTGCGGTATTGTGGCCAAGATGCGGCCTCCTGATGCCGTCTTTGCCACATGCTGACGACCCTCAGGTATATATTCCTTTGAAACCTGCCTTGCTCTACTGTCCCAGCTCCCCACTTGGCTTCATGTGGATCTTTTTCTACTACCGTCCACTGTTCCGAAGCCACCTAGACTTTTACTATTATTAGAGGTAAAGCTAGTTCACACAGTCGACTCTAAGAGTTGGTTCAAACAGGGAAGAAAGTGAGAAAGCTATAGCATGAATCTAGGACTTGGTTCTAAGAGGAAACGGGGGAAAGTAGTAGATACTGTCTACCCAACCGGTCTCTTGGTTGAAAAGACGAAGAAAGCATGGTGGATGGCGAAGTGGGGGGAAGTGGACCTATCTCTTGGTTGAAAAAGGAAAGAAAGTGACGGGTGTTGGGGGACAACGCAAATCAGAATGAGCAGATCTAGATTTCTTGTGCTCACATAGGAAAATGTCACCGAGGAGATAAAAAATGGGACAAATGCAGACATGTTGCCTGAGTGTTTGCCGCTCTCGGCAACCACATCTGCCTCACCACTTTATGCCTCTACTGTCCCTACGCCCATATCGCTACCGTTAATATAAAATCACATGAAGCATTAAGCAATGCCACCTAATGTCACTATAAGTAATGGTCTAGTACCGTCGATGAATTGAAGCAATGCCACCACCATTTTATGAAGTGCTTCCGTCTTGCTTTATTTCGCATGAATTGTGTATTTTTGTAGTTACACTTAAATCTCACACCGCTAACATTGCTTCATCCTAGTGGAACTGCACAAATTTGATTGCACATTTACTGACCATGTGCTACTCTCATGACAGTAATACTAATGCTATTGTTCTGCATGTTAATCTAGTGGCAGTGTTGATGTGATGTGATGCTACTTACTTAAGGACACTTTCATACTGTCAATCTAGTGCAAAATTATAACACAATAGATGCTGCTGTTAATCATACGCCACTGCAAATATCTGTCACTATTTAAATAACCGTATTTCGTATTTGCGCAAACAGGGATGTCTGTCTCCATATCGTTTCAGGATGTCTTTCTCCGTATCGTTTCTATCCGCGCAATCAAAAGCACACACCTCAGTTTTAGTAGAACTGCGCAAAAGGAGATGGCTATCCATCGTTGCCGTCGTCTAACCACCCTTCTTCCAGGTACTCCTACATTGGTAGTTACTAGGTAGAATGACCAATGCAATCTAAAAGAAGCTGATTCATACGTTTTACTTCCTGATTGCAGTGCAGGGACGAGCGAAAACATTTGCATCCTAGTCCGGAATGCACTTTCCTCCAGTTCATCCATGTACCGAGGACAAGCTGGCACGGCTGCATGGAGGTTTTTGGGACAGGTGCGCGGACAAGAGGCATTGTGGTCTGCTTATTTCTGCAAATAGCGGCGCTTAAATTTAGTGGAATGCAGAAGACTTTCAGCTGGTCAGTACACTGCATGGTTCAGTTCAGCATTCCAGCTGAGAACACAATTATAATTGGTTATTCTGGAATGAGAGAACCTAACCCTGGATGGTGGCAACCAGAAAAAACCAGAGTGAACTCCAGGAAATTTAAGCCTGCTGGGAGGCCCTTCGCTCGGAGAAGCCTTGCTTGTTTTTTCCTGATTTGTAAACCTTCTCACAACTTTGCCTATTGCTATTAACTAGTATATGTTTGTTATGTTCTATGAATCATTGAGATATATAAAATTGCTTAACTTATGCTTTTCAAGTTTTTTATCAAGCCGAGTTTAATGTGAGTGTTCCACATGAACACTGGACTAGTGTGTGAACGTTTGGAATTTACATTGTGGCCTCAGTTAACTGCATGAACCACTGTAACAAGATACATAGTTTCTTATATGTCAGACAGCAGATTGTTGATTGTTAGCTGGTCGATAGCCTAGTGTTGAAGCGAGCTGAGCCAATGTGTCGTGTTTTGCACAACTGCTTACAAGTGGGTAGCACCAACAGTGTTTACAAGTACATATGTATACGTCGGCGCACAGTTCTCGAACGAGTACTCTATTTCATCAAAACACACAGTGCTCGTATGATAAAACTAGTGAGGACACATCTGTTTCGGCAACAATTACGATGATTCACGGGCACACAAAAGTAGTAGCAGTTCCCATTGATGGATTCAAACAGAGTACTAGCCCTAGAGGGCTCGATAACAGGCAAGGTTCGGATAATTAGACAGAATCCAAACTACTATTAAACACTAGCTGGGGCAAGTATTTCATGCCTCGATCTAATTTGGGCTGGACACAAGACGGACCTTTCCATGAACATCATCGAGGACGTCCAGCAGCAGCTCAATCCTGTGAACCTTCATGAATACAACCTTGTGGCCTTGCCACTCATAAACTTGTTTGTGGAGGCATGCCACGTCATCTTCCTGCGTAAGCTTGACAAGAACAGTATGCCTCACAAACGAAGGAGTAGCTTTGAACTTCTTGTGCTTCAGTACACCTTGGACAACACGCCTGACAACAGTGAGGCTGGAATACAACTCTTCATTGGTATAAGCGCAAATGGCTTCTAGGATCCAACAGCCTAAAAACTATGTTTTCCCAGTGTGTATATTCAGGTCATCCGCCTCATAGCAAGTGACATGTACAACCACACAATCCTTGTCTGCATCAGGGCTCTAATTGAAACAGAAACAAATTCTGAATTACTTTCCAGCATAAGAAACACAAGTTATTTAAACCACTATGTATAGCATGGCATCGAAGCTAATAAAATTTTGCATTATTCATCACCACGTACTTAGATGAAAAACCACAATCGAGATCGGCAAAGAAGAAAATCACCTTGGGCAGCTCAGCGGGGGGGGGGGGGGGGGGGCACATCCTCGAAGGGGGAAAACTGCTCCTGCAGTGCCACGGGGGCTGTAACCTCAAACGGGGCATTGACCATCTCAGTAGTGGCCGTGAGCGTATCTGGGGTCGGCTCGTTGGCTGCCTCCATCTTCTTGGAGCTCTCTGTCTCGTGGGGATCAGCCTCCCGCGTCTGCTCCAATATCGGCAGATCTTTGCCTGGTTCTCCTTGGTCCATCATGAAACTGACGAATACTAGGAGACCACTGAAAGGAAAACACAATCGCAATGACAATCAAACAAAAAAGAGAGTGAGGATCGGTTACTGCTTTGCAAAAGTTCTTTTTTTTATGTGAACGAAAATATACCAACATCACGGATCCGCTTACCTTCCGTTCGTTGGGAGAGAAGAACAGTGGAAGATGCGAGTGTTGCCTTTCTTGAAGACGGTGAGGGAGAAGGGGATTCAGCGAAGAGTGAAATGATGGTTGCTTCGTCCGTCAAACTTAGACTACGGGGAGGTGGGGTTTTGTGATACGCCGACTCGTTATTGCCGCGCTACGACCGGGGTGACTCTCCGCCTACATACTGCCTTCTAATTTGGTGGATGGCATTTGGGCCCGCGCGCTGCATGGCCCGCATGTCGGTGAACAAAAGTATAACGACATTCAGTAGAGGGAGACGTTTCGATGACCTAGGAGGAGCCAGAAGCGGTATTGTATCCACTGTACTAGTAGTAATTGTTTTTCTGGGTAGCTGTAGAGTGTCTCCACTGTACTAGTAGTAATTGTTTCTCTGGGCCCAAGACAAAACAGCCCATCCACCCTAGTAAATAGTAAAATCAATTCAAAAGTCCATATATTTACTGAATGAGAGGCGCTACCCACACCCAGCACACCCCCCCCCCAAAAACCTGGGTGTTCTTCTTCCTCCTCACTCCCACCCACCTCACATCAGCTCGCTCCACTCGTACCCCCAAATTCCTCACCTCACTCCGACAAAAAACCCAGCTCCCCTTCTTCCTCACTACTACAGAAAAACCCCAGCTCCCCTTCTTCTTCACCCGCACTACAACTAGGGTCGTCATTCGTTACTCTGCTCAAATCCGTGAGCGCGACGCGACGCCCTCGAGGAAAATGGAGTCGGCTAACCCCAGCGCCAAGAAGATGAGGCTCTCGCCAGCGGCAACGCCTGTTGTAGATCCGCACCCGGCAGCGCGGGGAGAAGCGGCGACCCCGCCCCCACCGGATCCCAGGAACCCGTAGAATCTCGGGTGGACCGCATCAGCGATCTCCCGGACGCCGTCCTTGGGGAGATCATCTTGCTTCTCCCCACCAAGGATTGCTGCCGCACCCAAGTCCTCTCAATTCGGTGGCGCCCTCTATGGCGCGCCGTGCCCCTTAATCTCGACTGTCGTCAGCTATCTCTCTTCAATGATTTTGAAATTCCCAGAGCCATCATCTCCTCCCACCAGGGCTCTGTTCAAAGCCTCTGCATCCTGTCATGCTACCTGAGCAAGCATACCATGCCCTGCATGGTGGACGCCTGGCTGAAATCCCCTGAATTCATAGAACTACAGCTGCTTGAGTTCTACTATTCCCCTGGAAATCACCTACCAGATACTGAACGCCAACTACCTGTGCCCTCAGCACCGATGTCCATCTCGCGGTTTTCCTCCTCTCTCCACACCGCCACCTTTGCGCTGTGCGACCTACCAGACAATCTGGTACTAAACCTTCGACTCCCATTTCTGAAGAAACTTTCACTTGTGCAGGTTCGTATATCGGAGGCCTCATTGCACTCCAATTGCCCTGCCCTGGAGTGCTTGGTGCTTGTTTTCACAGTTAGAATCGGTTGTCTCCAAATAAAGTCGCCTAACCTTGTAAGAATTGGAATTTGTTTTGATGGAAGGCAGCTCATCATCCATGATGCCCCTTCACTTCAAAGGTTGATTATTGATTCTAGTTATTCACTGTTGCAAATAATTGTCCTCTCTGCGCCTAAACAGGAGACCTTGGGTGTAATACATGATCTCTGTGCTCATTTCAATATGGTGTTTGGCTCCACAGTTCTTCAGGTACTTTACATTATCATCTACACTTGTAACCATAAGTTGCATTTTAAATTTCTGCGCATAAGTTATTTGTCATCTTGGAGTACACATTTTGTACTAATATTATGTTCTATGCTCAATGAAGAGTTTCTCCATGGATGGCCTATCAATGGTGCTAGATTCTGTCAAGATCTTATATATCCAAATGAATAGTTTTGATCTGAACAATATTATTGGTTTGCTGCAATGCTTTCCATGTCTGGAGAAGTTGTATATAAAGGTGATAATTTCATGCATATTTGAAGCCCGCATATAGTGTACTAGAATTAACCGTTTAGCTGTTGCTCTTTCGACACTCCTTTTTTTAGACCTTAACTGTTTTCAATCTTCATGTCTATTTAGGCAACGGGACGGGGTAAGAAAGTTATAACCAATTGGTGGATTCGTAAGCATCGAGATTTTCTCACTTCTCATGAGATTCGATTGAACACAATAACGCTAGAACGATATGTAGCCAATCGTGCAAACACTAGATTTGTCACTCCTGCTGAATGCGAGGTTACTATTGTCCATCAGGCTTAAGTTTATCAACAGCATGGTTTTGACGGATGGGTATGTGGAAGAGCAAAAAAAGGAGTTTCAGGTGGGCAAAAGAGCTTCTGAACATGTCGGGCTTCTATTTACAACATACTGAGGTCATAATCCAGTAAATTTTACGACCCAGGATGTTCATTCTATGGACCTGACCGATCCATTTGACTGTGACTGCCAAAAATAGTGCTGGAGTTAGATGTTGTTGCCCTTTTCAACCTGGGTTTTTTGTAAACCTGATGAACAATTAACCCTCGTGCTTTTGTACAGTTTGTAAGCTGGAGTTAGATGTTCTTGCCCTTTTCAACTCGGCTGTGACTGTCATATTTTCTTTGAAGCAAGGCAAATGGCTTGCCAGTCATTTAATTTAGAGTGAAATATTGTAACAACTAACAAATCCCAAACAAGGGAAATAACATCACTCTCGTCGGCTGCTTGAGCTCACTATGCATTACAGAAGCCAAGTGATTAGCCCCCACCAGCACCCACAAACTTATTTACAACTAGCACATCAAATGGGCTGTAAATTTTCATAGGAAGGGCTGCATGACCATGACAGATTTCGATTCTGGCATTTGGGACCCGCGAGGAAATAGCCTATCCAAGGTGGTGTCGACTTACTAGCCAGTCAACAAACGATTCTGCCTACCAGCCGTTGGATTGACATCCAACATCTGTCGTGTGTCTTCTATCTCTTGTCTTCTTCTTCCTCCAGCCACCCAAACCAAACCACCCCGTCGGCTCCGCCTGCTCCTGCCTCCCATGGCTGGCTGCGCCACCACCGCCCTACCGTACATACCCTCCAACGTTGGCCAGTCCCTCCCTCTATTCCCCCACACGTCCTATTATTCTCCGGCGACGTTAGCCCCAACACGCACCCGCACCCGAACCAGTCAACCCTCGTACTCCCCTTCGCCTGCGACTGGACCGACGCATCTTCCACGGCTCCTGTTCATTCCGTCCGAGGCCTCGCCGTCATCCTCCGCCTTGCGGCCTTGGTTCGCTCGCCGTGCACGGTGCGCCGCCCTCTTGCGTTGTCAACGTCGTCAACAACCGAGAGGAACAATGAGGTGATTGTATGCGGAGAGGATGACAGTAGGGACCCACCAGCGTCATGGCAGTACGCAAGCAAGTGCCTCTATATTACAAGCCCAAAAATATGGTTCCTCCTAATGGTTGGACATCTGGGGCTCACGCCATTGTCAACGTAGTCAATAAACGAGAGAATTACACTACGAGTGGCTGACACCAGGGACCCAGCAGGTCGCGCAGTTTTTTTTTGAGGAACAAGCAACTATTATTTATACTAGTTTTAGCGACGGATCAGGGTAACAACGGGGTTGTGCAGGGGCTGTGGCCCGTCTAGCCAGGGTTTTATTTATGTTTACCACATCATGAGCCCAGTTGTGTTTTTTTCTTGCTGAAAATGGCTAGCCCAGTTCTATTTTTTGAAGAAATACCCAAACGAGGCCTACTTGCTTTATCAGCCCTGCTGGGCTGCAAATCTTTCAAGACGAGGAGAGTTTCATTCGGTTTGCCCAGAAATGGGCTGTACATTTTTAAAACACATCAAACCGGGAATTAGTTTCAATTTTTTTATTACAAGATTTTAAATTCCATTGATTTTTATGCGTGGACAATTACTTGGATTTTATATTTATATAAATTATTTTTCAAAATAGTTTGAATGTGAATCGATATTTCGGGATTAAAAACAGTTGACTGCACCGAAATATGCAAAAAAAATCGTATACTTTTTAACCGTGGCCACAATATGGGGTGTAATGCTAACAAAAAGAAGATGGGCTCCAAAAAAATTCTTAAAGAATTAGCAAATGGGATGTACATTATTAGAAATAATGCACACGAGAGCAGTGACTATTGGATGTCCATCCAACAGCTGTCGTGCTTCTTCAATCTCTGCTTTTCCTGCTCCAGCCGCTCAAACAAGCGTCGGCGGGACTGCCTCCTCCCTCCTCCCGCGGCCGACTATGCTGCCGCGCAGGCCTCACCGCCCCACTGTACTCCCATCGCTGGCCTAGCCATCCCTCTACTCACCCACACCCGCTGTTATTCTCTGGCGATGGCAGACGAACCAGTAAACCCTCGTACAGTAGTACTCGCCTCCGTGTGAGAAACAACTGCCGAGTCTTCCCTGCCTCCATGTCGTTCCCTTCCTAGGCCTCGCCGTCGTCCACCGCCCGGGTGCTCTCGGCGCGGCCTGGTCAATGTGGTCAATGAACGACATCCATCGGAAGTGGACTGTACGTGGAGAGGCTGACAGCTGGGTCCACGGCTGCACGCAAGGAAATGCCTCCTTATTACGCGCAAAATAATGATTCCTCCACCTCACAGCTAGGACCCACGAGAAGGGCTTCTGTATTTCGCGGAAAAAACGTTCCCCCGCTGACAGGTCGGACCCACCAGCTATATCTTCGCACGGAAGGAAGTGCGTCCTTATGACGCACAAAAAAATGAATACCCCCTGCTAGCTGGGACCCACCATAGTGGGTGCCTGACTTGTGGGCCTACTAAGTTAACGGGGACAGAGGTCTTTGTCAACTTAGTCAATATGAACGATTCTAGCTCCAGTGACCGTACGATGTCCATCCAACGGCCATAGTGCTTCTTCAACGTCTGGTCTTCTTGCTCCAGCCGCCCAAAGCAGCGCCGGTTGTGCCGCCTGCTCCTGGCTCCCGTGGCCAGCTATGCTGTCGCAGAGGCCTCACCGCCCCCATACTACTCCCACCGCTGGCCAGGCCTTCCCTCCGCTCACCCACACCCTCTGTTATTCTGCGGCGACGGCAGCCTCACACCGCAGCCGAACCAGTAAACACTCGTACTCCTCTCCGCGTGGGCATCCACTGCCGCGTCTTCCCCGGCTCCACGTCGTCCCCTTCCTAGGCTTCACCGCCGTCCACTGCCTTGGTGCTCTCGGCGCGGCGTGGTCAATGTGGTCAACGACCGACTTCCATCCGAAGAGTACTGTACGTGGAGAGGCTAATAGCTGGGTCCACGGCCGCAGCTGGGTCGACGGCCACAGCCCAGTTTTTTTGTGATTTGCCAAGTAAGTCACTTTGCCAGGCCTGTTGGGCTGCAAATCTTTTAAGATGAGGAGAGCTTCATTCGGCTGGCCGAGAAAATGGCCTATCAGTAATGAGAAATGGGCTGTACATTTTTAAAACACATGAAACTGGCAATTAGTTTCAAATTTCTTTTTTTTTTCATTTCGAGATTTTAAATTGCATTGATTTTTATGTGTGGACAATTTGTTGGATTTTATATTGATATACATTTATTTTTAAAATCAGTTTGAATGTGACTCGAAATTTCGGGATTAAAAACAGTTCGGACCGCACCGAAATATGCAAAATTTCGTATAATGTTTTAACCGTGGCCACAATATGGGTTGTAATGCTAACAAAAAGAATATGGGCTCCAAAAAAACCTTAAGAATTAGCAACTGGGCTATAAATTATTAGAAATAATGGCAGATGGGTTGTATGCGGTTTTCCACAGATTTGAGGCTTTCCTAAATAAAAGGTTGACGCACAAGCAGTGACTGTTGGATTTCCATCCAACGGCCGTCATGCTTCTTCAATCTCTGCTCTTCCTGCTCCAGCCGCTTAAACAAGCGCCGACGGGACTGCCTGCTCCCTCCTCCCCGCGGCCGGCTGTGCGCTGCACAAGCCCCACCGCCCCACCATACTCCCATCGCTGGCCTGGCCATCCCTCTACTGACCCACACCTGCTGTTATTCTTCGGTGACGGAAGACGAACCAGTAAACCCTCGTACAGTCGTACTCCCCTCCGCGTGGGAAACAACTGCCGAGTCTTCCCTGCCTCCGTGTCGTTCCCTTCCTAGGCCTCGCCGTCGTCCACCGCCCTGGTGCTCTCGGCGCGGCCTGGTCAACATGGTCAATGACCGACATGCATCTGAAGTGGACTGTACGTGGAGAGGCTGACCGCTGGGTCCACGGTCGCACGCAAGGAAATGCCTCCTTATTACGCCCAAAATAATGATTCCTCCAGCTGACATCTGGGACCCACCGAAAGGGTCTCCGTATTTTGTGAAAAAAATGTTACCGCTGCTGACAGCTTGGACCCACCAGCTATATCTTTGCACGCAAGGAAGTGCCTCCTTATTACGCACAAAAAATGAATACTCCCCCTGCTAGCTGGGACCCAGTATAGTGGCAGGCTGACTTGTGGGCCTACTAAGTTGACGGGGACGGAGGGCTTTGTCAACTTAGTCAATATGCACGATTCTAGCTCCACTCACCGTACGATGTCCATCCAACGGCCGTAGTGCTTCTTCAACCTGTGGTCTTCTTGCTCCAGCCGCCCAAACCAGTGTCGGTCGTGCCTCGTGCTCCTGCCTCCCGTGGCCGGCTGCGATGCGGCGGAGGCCTCACCCCGCCCTACTACTCCCACTGCTAGCCAGGCCATCCCTCTACTCACCCACACCCCCTGTTATTCTGCGGCGACGGCAGCCTCACACCGCAGCGAACCAGAGAACCCTCATACTCCTCTACGCGTGGGCATCCACTGCCGCGTCTTCCCCGGCTCCGCATCGTCCCCTTCCTAGGCCTCACCGTCGTCCACCGCCCTGGTGCTCTCAGCGCGGCGTGGTCAACGTGGTCAAGGAACGGCTTCCATCGGACGTGGACTATACGTGGAGAGGCTGAGAGCTGGGTCCACGACCGCAACAAGGAAGTGCCTCCTTATTACGTGCAAAATAATTATTCCTCCACCTGACAGCGGGGACCCACCGGACGGGCCACCGTATTTCACAAAAAATGTTTCCCCCTAACTGCTGGAACCCACCAGCTACATCTTCGCACGCAAGGAAGTGCGTCCGGGCAAAAAAATGATTCGCCCCATGACTGCTGGGACCCACCAGCTACATCTTCGCACGCAAGGAAGTGCCTGACAGTCGGGACCTCATTCTGGTCGAGAAAGTGTACGTACATGCTGTGTAGAGGCGCGCACGTGTCGTAGTAGAGGCGTGCACGTAGCATGTACACGTACGTACAACGGCCAGTGTGCAAGAAAGAAAATACGGCCACGTACGCACATACGGGCAGGGTCTCGAACGCCTACTCGCGCATACGTATGGCCAAGGCTCGTGTACATGGCTGGGTCGGAACGGAGAAACAGCGTCGTCGTCGTGTTCATGGGGAGCCAACCGGCTGGGTCGGAATGGAATGCGTCGTCGTGTTCATCGGGAGGGCTTGGACGAAACAGCCGATGGAAACGAGGCCTGGCATACCGCAGAACGGAGGAAACAACCTTGTGTTCGACCGGCCACGTTCGAAATGGGATCCTGTTCATCGAGAGGGGTCTGGCGTACCGCGAAACGGAGGAAACGGACCTCCTACGGTCGAACGGGGGTCCTGTTGATCGGGAGGGGTGTGGCGTACCGCAAAACGGAGGAAACGGACTTGTGTTGGAGCGCTACGGTCGAAACGGGGGTCCTGTTCATCAGGAGGGGTGTGGAGTACCGCAAAACGGGACTCCACGGGATACTGTTCATCTCCACCGTCGACCCCCTCCAGCCTCCACGGGCTACTATTCATCCACCGTCGACCTCCTCCAGCCTCCACCAGCGACTGTTCATCCACGGGCTCCTGTTCAACCAGCCTCCACCGCGCGCTACTCCACCAGCTACTGTTCACCAGCCCTCTCCACGGGCTCCTGTTCAACCACCCCTCCACGGGCTACTGTTCATCCAGCCCTCCACCATCTACTGTTCATCCTTCCCTCCACGGGGTGGTCCTGTTCATCCTGCCCTCCACAGGGTCCTGTTCATCCAGCCCCAACCGGCTCGATCGATCGGGGCACTGTTCATCCAGAGGCAACACCACGGGGTCCTGTTCATCCACACCCACCGGGAACTGTTCATCCAACCCCCCCCCCAGCGCAACGCTCACTGTTCATCCAGAGGAAGCATCGATCGGCTTCAGTTAGCAGCAGTAGCGAAGGAATCGCTCGATCGGGTTCAGTTAACAGCCATCGATCGATCGCTCGGGTTCAGTAACGCGTAGCCTGCAGTGCAATCGCTTGGGTTCAGTTAGAGCCCAACGTCTCGCACACACGCGCGTACGTACGAGAGAAACGCGCATCGCTCGGCCCCCGACCACCCACCGTAACCGGGGACTCCCCGATATTTTCCGCGCCCTCGCTTCTACCATGGTTTTTTCCATCATGGACGGCCCAAAGAATGTCATGCAGCTGCGTCTCCGGCCCGCCCAGGACGAAAAGCCCATTTTCTGTCATGATTTTTTGTCATAGAAGTAGGACCCCACCACATCTATGATGATACCGGGTTTTGTCACAATTATAGTCATAGAAGTGTCATAAGTATGACAGGAAAAAATTTCGTTCGGCCCAAAATGTCACGGATGTGTCTTTTTTCTGTAGTGGTAAGATCACCAATCAATAGTAGGTTGCTGCTCTGTGCAGTTAAAGATGGGATCCAACCTGTTCTGTTTGCTTGTTTCCTATAATCAGTGCTCGATTCCATATTTCTGTATCCTTCGATTCCCCGGACAGATCTGATCTCCTTTATACTTACCTCAAACAACGCGCGAAGTCGAGATGTTGACGAGAAAGGGGCTTTTCTCAAGGCCAAAGAGTGCTCTTTGAAAGCTACTATGCATCCTTACGAATACAAGAGTGGTTTTTTTGGGTATAGCAGGACTTGAACCTGCGACCATTAGGTTAAAAGCCCAATGCTCTACCAACTGAGCAATACACCCGATTTTACAAGAAGGCTTGGTGCGGAAAAGAAAAGAGGGCGGTCGGGCCCCTTTTCTTCTTACCATATCACATGGGCGCGGCTCTGTATGGTATAGTACTATGGAGCAAGTCTGGGAGTCCTTTCCACTCATTGAGGATTCTATCTAAAAAGAAGGTCAGCGGGGGAGACTATAGTAGCTCGAACTCAGACTATCTACGAAAAAGGTAAAGTCCTCTTTACTAGGGTTCGATCGAAAGGAGCTGTGTTCTATGGTTTGACGTTGTGGAGGTCCAGCACTCTTCTAAATGAAGAAAGAGGGGATTCGCGCTACCTCCTACTCCTACAGAAGATCGATTGGCGCGAACTTCCGACCGATTCCTTATTCATTGTTTCCGACCCTTACATCATCATAAAGAGAATCAAGATATCCCAAGAACCCAGCTAGGGATGAATGACTAGCGCTCAAGAACAAGCAAGGGATGAGCGCACGGGAGCAGCATTGTTTGTTGCTTTATTATCACATTAGAGAAGCGGAACCTCCAAGCTCAGACATCTCGAACTCCGAAACTACCCTTCTATCCCACCCTGCTCCTCCGATTGTAGCGACCCGATCCCAATGGATCGAAGTCTCTGTGCTTAAGTGTCATCCCTGGATCAGTATGCTGACACACACAGTACTCGAGGATTTATAACAAAGGTAAATCACATGTATAAAGTAACGTAAATACTATTACCTCAATCCATATAGCAGAACTAACAACAAAATTGTGGAGTCCCAACAACACCAACGGCAAAGTTGAGTGTAGACAACGCAACCCTAACATATCACTTACTCGTCGGATAATTCCTGCAACATGACACATTGCAACCATGTAGGTCAGTACATTGAATGTACTAGCAATTTCACACCATAGAATAATAATGGAAATGTCTATCACTATATGCATATTTGGCTCGTGGAGGCTCTAAGTTTCATTTTTGCATAAAGCTAATTTTTCCCTACAACAAAGGAATACATTTTTATTTCCTACCAAGTTTATGCCATTATTGAGAAGGTAACCCCAACTCAGTCCCAAAATTACCAAGTAATAATAATAATAACCAACAAATTCATTAAGTAAAGTGATTAGATCAACCAATAATTCAAATACCAGAAACTCAAAAATGTCCATAACCGGGGATACGGCTAATCATGATTAGTTTGTACACTCTGCAGAGTTTTGCGCACTTTTCCCCACAAGACTCGACCGCATCCATGATCGGAAGATTGAGACATAGCCTTTCTGAAGAGGTCCCCTTAACCGATAGATAGGCCGGTACACCTACAATTCCCCTACATCTGCTAGCCCATCATGGAAAGGTTTCCCACAACTTACTCAACTATGCCAGAGGCCATAATGGCTTGTGGCTGCACACGGAAGTTTCTAGCATGAATAATCTTATGATCCCTTTGAGCCTGGGTGGCATTCCATAGGATGATCACACGGGTACCTCGGGATCTCCTAGGACAACACTAGATTCCCCAAGTGCCCGGGCAAGCCACTGGTATCCCCAGGGTGCCCCAACCATTCCACCCAGATGTGTGTTAAAGTAGCCACCTTAAGTTTCCCTTAGTTATTATCTCTCGCATCTTTCATGAATCTCACATAACAATCCCCGTCTACAACCATGGCTAAGCAATATATGACATAACGAATATTCCCGGGGTGAATAAAAAAGTTAATAGGTTCCTACCTCATCAACTACATAGCAATACCACATGTTCCCAACCCTACTCATGCAATCTTTGAGGGTGAAACTAATGCAAGTAAAAACTGGGTATAGGAAGAATATGATCAAAGTGTGAAATTGCCTTGTACTATTGATGAAGATTCTTCGCACTCATAATTCCTGATAGTTCTACTCGTCACACTCCGATCAATCTATCATGAGCAAGCAATTATAACCACACATAAGCAATCACTCAAAGACTTGAAAGAAACAAAGAAAACACTTCGAAAAACTTCAAAAAACATCAAATAAAGCTTCTAGTTAGAAACATATTTTTAATAGTAGCACAATTATGTGATTTTTATATTAACTGAAAGTACATGTCAAGAACTTTGATATGCAAAAACAATCAATTAAATCGGAGTTATAAAACTCAAGTTATAGCCAAACAAGTTTAAATTTGAATCTGATATAATTAGAATTTTATAATTTCAAAAAGCTGATTTAATAAGTTCTCTAGACAGTTGAGATCATGACGAAGAATTTGGCGTTGGTTTCACTGAATTTGGATAAATGGTCGAAAAGTTGTGAGGGTTTGAAAACCAGGGGCTAAACTGAAAGAAACAAAACTACAACTAGGTCCCTGGCCACGTGGCAGAAAACTACTGGCCAAAAAGTGTTCGCGGCAGGGCTAAACCAGTGAACGTTCGTTAAATAGAACATACCGGTTTAAAAAAACGATCTAATCTAGACCCTAGATCTAAGATCGGACGGACAAGAGCTTACCACGGCGGTTGACGGCGCGGCGGTGAGGGAGACGGCGGCGGCAGCGGTTTCGGCCTCGGATGGGGACGGCTGCTCCGGGGTCGGCGGTGACGGGCGGAGACACAGAGGGGCACGACGCGGCAAGGCGAAGTCGAATGTGGCGGCGGTTTCGGTCGAGGGCGCCGGTGGAGCGCGGGACAAGGCGGCGGCTCGAACTCCGGCGAGTGCGGGCGCGAGCTGCGGTGGCCGTGAGATGTGGCGGCGACTGCGAGATGTGGAGGAGGGAGAGGGTCGAGGGTTCCCCCTTTTATATGCGGGAGGAGGCGGCGGTGGCTTGGAGGAGGGGGCGATGCGGCGGGGAGTCCGGCGGCGACACGGGTGGCGGCCGGCGATGTCGTGGCCGGGCGGACTCCTCCCGGAGTCGGAGGCGGCGGCGCGCGGGCGTCGGGCTGGGCCGCGGCCTGGCGGGCGAGCTGGGCCGGCCCAGTTCGGCGATCCAAAAACTTAAAAAAAACTGAGACAACAAAAAAATAGCAAAATAATAAAAAAATTATATATATAGCATATTATATATCAAAATTTTCAGAAAAAGATTTTCTAAAACATGAACATATTTTCAGCGGCAAATAAATTCCACAAAAATTTAAATAAAGCAAAGAGTGCTACTGGTTCATTTAAAACCCAAATAAAAATATTTTAAAATTCCAAAATGATTTCAAACTCATTTTTCTCCACTTTTCTGCTGTAGGGAATCATTTTACCCTATTTGTAATATATTTTATTTTTGGAGAAAAATAATTTGAATAAGAACCAAATAACTCCAAATTGAAAATGGGTTTTCAAAATAACTTCAAAGGGACTTTCAATTTGATTCTTTGAAACTTCCAACTCTCTTTCTTAGCATTTGAAGAAGTCATTTTATCTTCTCTCATGAAACTCATTGAGTTGCTTAAAGTTTCCGAATTTGGAATATTTCCAAATGGAATTCAAATCTTTTCAAAACTCTTTTCATTTATTTAAAGGGAAGAAGTCATATCATCTTCACTCTTGGGTTTTGTGATGAAATGAGTTTTAAATTCACGGAGATCATAAATGCAAGGTGAAAGTTTGGGGAAGTCCTTTTATTCCCTCTCATTTAACTTTCAAAAAGTTTTTAATTTCACATAGCAAAACACACAAGCAATCATACAATCAATCAAAACTATTTATTTAATATAACATTCCAAAATTTAGAATTTTGGGATGTTACAAACCTACCACCCTTAAAGTGAATCTCGCCCTCGAGATTCGGAGAGGCTGGCAAGAAACAGGTTAGGTTCGGGGGTCTCCTCAAAAAATCCATCGATTGGCACGAAGGTCTCAGGTGCTACCACCCTTAGAAACATCGTTACAGTTCCATCAAAACTCATATACTCCATCCTTATTGTTGGCAGTGTCGATCTTCTCAGATTATCTGGAAAAATTCCTACTATGGCTATTCCGGTAGTGGCATAACCTTTTCCTCAATTCTTCTGTCCTTTCATCTGGGTAAGGTCCTACTGTGACTGGGTCTTCTTATCTGACGGGTCTGGCGCCAATACTAAACAACTATCGATATCTCATGGTGGTCAACAATTTAGGGTTTCTCCTGTAGGAAATGGGTCTTGGCTTCATTCTCACTGTATGACCTACGATTGGCAACAGCTGCCTTGTACAAGGGAAAAATTGTCATACCATTCTAAGGTTCAAACAAGGTTTTGATCATCGTCTCTCTCTACTATGGGTAAGTCACTCAGATTTACCATCCCAACATAGGCGAATAATAAGAGTATGTCGGCATGGTGATCAATCCATTCCGCACCCAAATCATTTGCTTGTATATGGTTTAGTGAATCTCGCTTTCTAACACTCGGTCATCCTCACAAGCATTGCAGAATTTCTCTTGTCGACGAACTAAGTTCGGATAAATCCATGGATTCTGCAGCCAAACAAACATCTATCGTTTCTTCACATCTCTCAGGTTTTGCGTAAACTCCTATAAGATCGTCTGTTGATAAAGTTGTAACTTCTTCCAAGGTTTTTCCTTCAGCAAGAGTGTGCTTGCTTCTTGGCAGGTCCTGGAGCCTGTGGGTTATGGGCTCACCTCATCACATTTATAGCTTCAACTCATCCTGGGGTTACAATTGCTCCATATTACCAACAATATACCTCCTTTATATCCGATAGTACTTAATCTCTTCATATTCTTGGGGTATCCCACATATCAAGACAAAACACATACTTATTTTGTCGGTAGTCCACTTCGTGGAATATCATTATCCTTTCCAGGGGGCAAGGGTCCTCACAGGGTACTACCACCCTTGGAATTGCACAAATTCTTCCATAGACCATATTTCTCATATCCTCGAAAATGGTCAAAATCTTTCTTCATAGAGTAACAACTCGTAAAATTCAACGTATGAAATCATGACACATGAACTTTATTGATTTCATGAATTTATTACCATCTCTTGCATTTCCATTACATGCCTCAACTCAACACCTGAATATAAAAAGAAATGCTCCCACTACTACTACTATATTTCTCACATACTCAACTATTTAACACGAATATCCTCGTTGGGACAATCTCTGGCAAAGTGCCCTGCTTCATTACAGCGGAAACATATTACTTCTGACAAGTCTCAAGGTTTCCTTGTGATTACATAGCCTCCTTGGGTCCTCGTCTTCCCTTTTGGGCAATCGCTAAAGTAGTGTCCTGAATCTTTGCACCTGAAACATGTGATATGACTCATGTCCTTCTTTGTAGAAATTGGGTTGTTTCTAGAATCCAATCTATTTCTCTTCCTGGACTTTCCCATGCCAATCAGGGCTTCTATTTCCTGTGGGTCATACTCTACTTCCACTGTCGAAAATGCTACTAGATCCCCCTTCAGATAATTATGGGAGATGTGTCCTTCTTCTCCACATGAATAACATCTCCCGGTATTGTATTGAAGTACACATCTCCCATGCGATCTTCCATGTCAATCAGGGTTTAGTTATGTTTCCTTTGTGTGTGTCCTCGACATCTTCCTTCATCACAGGTTATTCTAAAATTTCCATGAGGGCTCCTTTCATTGCTTCTTTCTTCTACTGGATGGTTCATTGTACTATGGGGTAAATGTGACACTGAGCAGGGTAGTGGGTAGTCCCTTCACACAGGAAACAAGTCACCTGCCTAGTGGGGCATTCTTCCTCTGGGTGATGTTCTTCACAATGAGAGCATCCATCATTGTGTTCTTCATGGGCGTGTCCTATTTCTCCAAAAATCTTGCATGCACAAGGCTTCTTCTCTTTAGGTTCACATGGCTTTTGGATAAGACGAGACCTCAGTAGAATCGTCTTGAATTCGTCCCAAGCATGGGCTCCATTCCATCCTTGTACAGCTTGATGTATCTCTCGCCATTTTGCAGCACCTTGTGTGATCTGTCATAGGGTGTATGGAACCATATACTCTCCTTCAATACAATGCTCCTTCATGCGATCTTCCATGTTCCGTATCCAGTGTGCTACCTCCGGCAGTGTCATCAATCTCGGAAATACTCGTCCATCTTCATTCGTCATCTTTTGGGGTCCAAGGGTTTGGGGTGAGCACTACAAAAAAAGACACATCCGTGACATTTTGGGCCGAACGATTTTTTGTCATACTTATGACACTTCTATGACGATAATTGTTACAAAACCCGGTATCATCATAGATGTGGTGGGCTCCTACTTCTATGACAAAAAATCATGACAGAAAATGGGCTTTTCGTCCTGGGCGGGCCGGAGACGCGGCTGCATGACATTCTTTGGGCCGTCCATGACGGAAAAAACCGTGGTAGAAGCGAGGGCGAGGAAAATATCGGGGTGTTCCTTGTTACGGTGGGTGGTCGGGGCCGAGCGATGCACGGAGGTTTGCGCGTTTCTCTCGTACACGCACGCGCATGGGTACGAGGCGTTGGGATCTAACTGAACCCGAGCGAGGCGTTCGCCTACTGAACCCGAGCGATTGCACTACAGGCTACGCATTACTGAACCCGAGCGATCGATCGATGGCTGTTAACTAAACCCGATCGAGCGATTCCTTCGCTACTGCTGCTAACTGAAGCCGATCGATGTTGCCTCTGGATGAACAGTGAGCATTGCTGGGGGGTTTGGATGAACAGCTCCCGATGGGGGTGGATGAACAGGACCCCGTGGTGATGCCTCTGGATGAACAGGACCCCGATCGATCAAGCCGGTTGGGGCTGGATGAACAGGACCCCGTGGAGGGCTGGATGAACAGGACGACCCCGTGGAGGGCTGGATGAATAGTAGACGGTGGAGGGCTGGATGAACAGTACCCCGTGGAGGGGTGGTTGAACAAGAGCCCGTAGAGAGGGCTGGTTGAACAGTAGCCGGTGGAGTAGCGTGCGGTGGAGGCTGGATGAACAGGAGCCCGCGGATGAACAGTCGCAGGTGGAGGCTGGAGGAGGTCGACTTTGGATGAACAGTAGCCCGTGGAGGGGGTCGTCGGTGGAGATGAACAGTATCCCGTGGAGTCCCGTTTTGCGGTACGCCATACACTTCCTCATGAACAGGACCCCCGTTTCGACCGTAGCGCTCCAACACAAGTCCGTTTCCTCCGTTTTGCGGTACGCCACACCCCTCCCTATCAACAGGACCCCGTTTCGACCGTAGGAGGTCCGTTTCCTCCGTTTTGCAGTACAGCAGACCCCTCCCGATGAACAGGATCCCGTTTCCACTGTGGCCGGTCGAACACAAGGCTGTTTCCTCCGTTCTGCGGTACACTAGGCCTCGTTTCCATCGCCTGTTCCGTCCAAGCCGGTTGGCTCCCGATGAACACGACGACGACGCAGTTTCTCCGTTTCGACCCAGCCATGTACACGAGCCCTGGCCGTACGTATGCGCGAGTAGGCGTTCGATACCCCGCCTGTATGTACGTACGTGGCCATATTTTCTTTCTTGCAACATGGCCGCTGTACATACGTGTACATGCTACGTGCGTGCCTCTTCTACCACACGTGCCCTTCCTTGCACGGCCACGGTTCATCACTACAGCCTGCAGACAGACCGATCGACCAGTATGTATGTACACGTTCGCGACCAGAATGACAACGCTACATACGCTTCGACCGGGTGGGTCCCGACTATCAGGCACTTCCTTGCATGCGAAGATGTAGCTGGTGGGTCCCAGCAGTCAGGGGGTGAATTTTTTTTTGCCCTTAATATGGACGCACTTCCTTGCGTGCGAAGATGTAGCTGGTGGGTCCCAGCAGTCAGGGGGTGAATCATTATTTTTGCCCGTGATATGAGCGCACTTCCTTGCGTGCGAAGATGTAGCTGGTGGGTCCCAGCAGTCAGGGGGAGAAAACATTATTTTTTAGGGTAAAAAGGATGCAGTTGCATGCATGCGCCCATGGGCGTGGTGCGTCCCCACTGTCAGCCTCTCACGTACAGTCATCTTCCGATGACTCTCGGTTGTTGACCACGTTGACCACACCGTGCCGAGTGCACCAAGGCCGGTGGACGACGGCGAGGCCCCAGACTGGAACAACCCGGAGATGGGGAAGACGCGGTAGTGGAGTCGCAGATCGACAGGAGTGGGAAACTTGACTGGTTCGGGTGCGCGGTCGCACTGCCGCGGTGCCGCCCACAGGAGACACGAGCAAGAACAGAGGTTGAAGAAATAGGACGGCTGTTGGATTAACATCCAACGGTCCAGCTGCTAGAATCATTTGTTGATTAAGTTGACAAAGCCTTGCGTACACGTCCGCTTAGTAGGCCCAGAAGTCAGCCACCAAATCTGACGAGTCCCAGCTGTCAACGGGAGGAATATTTTTTTTGCATAACAAAGAGGCACTTCCTTCCGTGTGAAGATACAGCCGGTGGGTCCCAGCTGTCAGGGGAGGAAACAACTTAATAAGGAGGAACTTTCCTTGCGTGCGACCATGGACCTCGTGGGTCCCAGCCGTCAGGCTCTCCACGTACAGTCCTCTTCCGATGACTCTCGTATGTTGACCACACCGCGCCGAGCGCACCGAGGCGGTGGACGACGGCGAGGCCCCAGACTGGAACGACCCGGAGATGGGGAAGACGCAGCAGTGGAGTCGCAGACGGAGAGGAGTGGGAAACTTGACTGGTTCGGGTGCGGGGTGGGCCTACACTCGGCAGAGAATAACAGGAGGTGCGGAGTGGAGGGATGGCCTGGCCGTCGGCGGGGTAGCGTTTTGCTGAGGCGCGCAAAACAACACCGCTGGACGCCGGAGGCTGGACCAGGCGGTCCCGGTAGCGCTGGGGGAAGAAGACGAGAGATTGAAGAAGAATGCCAGCCGTTGGATGTAAATCCAACGCCTTCTTAGGCTTTGACCTACTGGCCCACATGTCAGCCAGTCCATTTGTTTTTTAGTCCATTTGGTGGGCTGGGTGAAACAATGATGTAGCATCTATGCAGCCCGTTTATATATATGGTAGAATTTAAAACCCATTTGCATTTTTCTCGAAATCAGCGGACTTGCTGGGCTGGGTGAAAATATCATGTTGGGCTAGACGGAGAAATGTTATAAAAAAATAAACACATGATTGCACGTCTATTACTGCATTGGTCAGTAAAATCTTTGCAAGCATATGTACGCAATCACTAGGAGTTAACTTGCCAAGTTATATATAAACAATTATTATTATTATTTTGTAAGAACTTTCAACTTACGAAATAAAATATCATTTTAATTTGATGAGTTAATAGTATGTGGGGTATTATTATTTTTTAGGCTAGATGTGGGACAGTTAAGTTGGTTCTAGGGAAAAGTACTCGGAGAAAAC
Source organism: Aegilops tauschii subsp. strangulata (assembly GCF_002575655.3). Lineage (NCBI taxonomy): Eukaryota > Viridiplantae > Streptophyta > Magnoliopsida > Poales > Poaceae > Aegilops > Aegilops tauschii. The sequence goes on along the minus strand of NC_053039.3, from coordinate 62,514,737 downwards.
TCAGTTTACATCAAAAAAGAAAGTGGGAGAAAATTCAGATATAGGATTAATGAAAACAAAAAATAAAGGAGGTGGGAAGGTCTATAAAATGGTTGGACGAACGACAGGTTTAACGGAAACTTATGTTGTTTCTAATATGTAATAAAATAAGATATAAATATAGGTTCAGTTTTGCATTCTTATAGAAAACATAGGTTCAGTTTTGCATTCTTATAGAAAGATAGAACTGAGCTGTGCGTCATCTTGAAAAAACAAACATAACTTGGGTTGCTGATGTTATGGACAAGCTACGTTGGGAGGCCCAGAGGCCGCTTGATACCTGCTGGATCCAAAAAAATTTGAAACATGTCGTGGGCTGCCCATGTTAAACAACAAAACCTAGGCCATGGACCTGGTGGGCCCGGGACTGTCAGCCTCTCAACGAACAGTTGTCTCCCGATTCCTCCTGTTTTGCTGACCATGTTCGGAACGACAGACGGCGGTGCCGCGGCTAGAGCACCAAGGCGGAAGACGACATCGAGACCTCAGACCGAACGAACCGGAGCGGGGGAAGACGCGGGCGGAGGGGAGTACGAGGGTTGACTTGTTCAGGTGTAGGGTGGGCCGGTGGAGCTGCCGCCGCCGGACAATGTGTGGTAGTAGAGGGATGGCCTGGCCAATGCCATAGGCTATTATGGCCAGCCGCTGTATAGGAAGAGGACGAAAGATTGAACAAAATAAAGAAATACAAATGGATAGGTGGTTGGTCCCATATGTCTGTGTACAAGACCTGCTGGGTCCACCTGAGGAGGGGAATATGTTGGGAGGAAGGAGATTCAAAGCACGGCAGCCGAGTGAACTAGTTTTTTTAACGGACAAGTGAACTAGTTACATACATAAGCAAATAGCCACTAAAAAAAGCAAACAAGTTAATGGGTTCTTAAAAGAAATATTTCAGACAAAACAGATAATTACGACACATAGGCTAATGCATGAAACACTCAGATGATAAAGGTGCTTATAAACAGATAAAGTACAACATCTAGACCTTCCTGGCACGCTTGATCATGACACTGCGGCTGTCCGTGTACTCGTCGGTTACGGGAAGTAGACACGCCCTCATGTCTAAGATCTGCCTGTACATGTCGTAGCATGCGTATGCGTCCTTGGCCGCGTAGTTTATGTAGGCTAGATTCAGAGGTACCTCCCACGTGTTCAGGTCCTTGGTATCATTGTCTTCGTTCATGTTGGCGTATCAGGGGTCGATGATGGTCTCGGCGAGGTCAACCACGGAGTCCTTCTCCTGCCCGTTCCTGATGATCTTGTATTGCTTCTGGATGTCGACAAGCTTGTTGCACCATATGGCCGAATCGTTGCGTTCTTCCTTCTCTCCACCGTAGCGAAGGTGCAGTCGGCGCTGCCGTTGAAACGGGTGAATGCTCCAGAACCTCTGATGGCCCTACAGAAGTGGTAGATGAGAACCTCGTCCCGCACACATACCTGGGCGACGGCGATCCACTGGTCCCTGTCAGGAGAAGAATGGATGGGCACAAGGTCTAGTCCTGCAACCTTGTGCTTTCTCGTCCTGTAGGTACTGCTTGAACTCGGCGAGGCAGAGCTTCACCGAGTCCGGATCGTTGGTGTACATCACATTCAACTTGGTGCAGCCATAGGACTAAACGGAAATCTCAAAGGGGAACTCCTTGCTGAACTCCATATCCAGTAGGCTCACCCCTCGGATCACCATTGGAGTCTCTTCAAGTGAACGAGTGGGTAGGCGGCGGCAGCAGTTCATTTTTCAGCTCTTGGGGAACTGGATTCAACACTAAACTGAGTGTGTACATACGACAACAGTTACTACCCCTCCCTTGTGCGTTGCACGCCCGGCAGAAGATGCACCCTCGGCGCATTCAAACGCCTCCATTAAGAAACCTACTCCGGCCACACGTCGGTTCACGAGCGGGTCTGTATTGGTACGGTAATAACAGGAGTTAGTGGTCACTTTACTTAAATTTAATTAGCTTTAATAGAAATTTATACTTAAAACAAGCAATGCATTGGCTCGTTCTATCAGTGCCACAGGATCAACATGCACAAAAATTAGAATTATTATTCTCAGGACGCACACGATCAGCACATTTGTCGCACTTTCGCACAGATAATACTACCAAGTTTGAACTGTTTGTTATGGTTGTTGTCCTCTGCATCATCATGCCGTGTTTCCCAGCTTGCAAGATTCAGAACCAACAAATAAGATCCAAATAATAAGTACAACAAAGATGCCTACACATCTCATTGATTCCCAGCTTGGAAGATTCAGAACCAACAAATAAGATCCAAACAATAAGTACAACAAAGATGCCTACACATCTCATTGATTCCCAGCTTGCAAGATTCATAACCAACAAATAAGATTCAAATAATAAGTACAACAAATATGCCTACACATCTCATTGATTCCCAGCTTGCAAGATTCAGAACCAACCCATTAGAGCCTTTTGATAAAGTGAATATCGGGATTAAATCCATCTTGGCTAGCCATGTCATACAACCGAAGAACTTGGCGAATGCTCTTGACCGTCACAACATCTGCAGTTGAGTATTCCTATTTGCATAGCACAAACAAGAAGAGCATGATTACTATAATTGTGGCACTCCTTGAACTCAACCTGAAGCTCCACTCGGATGAGGCCTGCCTTGAGTTCCATGATTCAATTCATGCGCCTTTTTCTATAGTTCACCTGAAATGAAGCAAAGATTGCATCATTCAGCTAGCAAGAAGTACTTGCTCTCGTGAGCTGGCAGGTTCTTCTTTAGTAGTTGCACTAAAATTGAGGAACATTAAGGTTGGCTGTCCGGCTCATGTAAGGTGCAACTATAATTTGCTTATCCTTTTGTGCAGTTCCACTAAAATAAAGTGCCATTGTGGTGACAGTGACGACTCATCTTGCAAAGGCTAATAAAATGTTGCACGAGATTACCAGCAGAACTTGACGGAGATTTTGGAAACTCCAATCACCATTTTGTGCAATTCCACCAAAATTGGGAGATTGTGACGCCCCCGATTTGACCGTACACTAATCATGCACGCAAATGTGTATGATCAAGATCAGGGACTCACGGGAAGATATCACAACACAACTCTACAACATAAATGAGTCATACAATCATCATAATACAAGCCAGGGGCCTCGAGGGCTCAAATACAAGTGCTCGATCACAGACGAGTCAGCGAAAGCAACAATATCTGAGTACAGACATAAGTTAAACAAGTTTGCCTTAAGAAGGCTAGCACAAACTGGGATACAAATCGAAAGAGGCGCAGGCCTCCTGCCTGGGATCCTCCTAACTACTCCTGGTCGTCGTCAGCGGCCTGCACGTAGTAGTAGGCACCTCCAGTATCGTAGGAGTCGTCGTCGACGGTGGCTTCTGGCTCCTGGACTCCAGCATCTGGTTGCGACAACCAGATAGAAAGGAAAGGAGGAAAAGAGGGAGAGAAGCAACCGTGAGTACTCATCCAAAGTACTCGCAAGCAAGGAGCTACACTACATATGCATGGGAATATGTGTAAAGGGCATATCAGTGGACTGAACAGCAGAATGCCAGAATAAAAGGGGGATAGCTAGTCCTGTCGAAGACTACGCTTCTGGCCATCTCCATCTTGCAGCATGTAGAAGAGAGTAGATTGTAGTCCTCCAAGGAGCATCGTATAGCATAATCCTACCCGGCGATCCCCTCCTCGTCGCCCTGTTAGAGAGCGATCACCGGGTTGTATCTGGCACTTGGAAGGGTGTATTTTATTCAGTATCCAGTTCTAGTTGTCATAAGGTCAAGGTACAACTCCGGGTCGTCCTTTTACCGAGGGACACGGCTATTCGAATAGATAAACTTCCCTGCAGGGGTGCACCACATAACCCAACACGCTCAATCCCATTTGGCCGGACACACTTTTCTGGGTCATGCCCGGCCTCGTAAGATCAACACGTCGCAGCCCCACCTAGGCTCAACAGAGAGGTCAGCACGCCGGTCTAACCCTATGCGCGCAGGGGTCTGGGCCCATCGCCCTATGCACACCTGCACGTTGCGTACGCGGCCGGAAGCAGACCTAGCCCCCTTAATACAAGCGCGAGCTTACGGTCCAATGCGGCGCGCGCCACTCAGTCGCTGACGTCAAAAGAGCTTCGGCTGATACCACGACGCCAGGATACCCATAACTACTCCCGCGTAGATGGTTAGTGCGTATACCAAATGGCCAGACTCAGATCAAATACCAAGATCTCGTTAAGCGTGTTAAGTATCCGCGAACGCCGACCAGGGCCAGGCCCACCTCTCACCTAGGCGGTCTCAACCTGCCCTGTCGCTCCACCATAAAGTAAAAGTCGGGGGCCGTCAGGAACCCAGGCCCACCTCTACCGGGGTGGAGCCACCTATCCTTTCAGCCCCCTCATCAGAATCACTTGCGGGGTACTCCTCGAGCCGACCCGACTTTAGTCACCACATGTGCCATGTATATAATGTATATAGTATATACCCGTGATCACCTCCCGAAGTGATCACGACCCAGTAGTATAGCATGGCAGACGGACAAGAGTGTAGGGCCACCGATGGAACACTAGCATCCTATACTAAGCAGTAGGATAGCAGGTAAGGGTAACAACTGTAGCAACAATGACAGGCTATGCATCAGGATAGGATTAACGGAAAGCAGTAACATGCTACACTACTCTAATGCAAGCAGTATAGAGAAGAATAGGCGATATCTGGTGATCAAGGGGGGGGCTTGCCTGGTTGCTCTGGCAAGAAGGAGGGGTCGTCTTCGATGTAGTCGAACACTCGAACATCGGCAGCGGTCTCGGAGTCTACCGGAAAGAAGTAACGGAGGGGGAACACAATAAATGACAGAGCAATCAAATGTAACACAAAGCAAGACGCGGCGATACGTTGTGCTAGGAGTGACCTAACGTAGGGATAGGTGATACCGGCGAAGGGGGGAAACATCCGGGAAGGTATTCTCGGTGTTTCGCGTTTTCGGACAGATGAACCGGAGGTGAAATGTTACAGGTTCACTATGCTAGGGATGTCTGGCGGGCGAACAGGCTGCGTATCCGGATTCGTCTCGTCGTTCTGAGCAACTTTCATGTACAAAGTTTTTCCATCCGAGTTACAGTTTATTTTATATTAATTTTAAAAGGATTTTATCATTTTCTAGAATTAACAGAATTAATTTAATCCTAAAATGCATTTATGACGTCAGCATGATGTCAGCACGACATCAGCAGTCAACGAGTCAGTTGACTGGGTCAAACTGACGCGTGGGTCCGGTGGGACCCACATGTCATACTCTGTTAGGTTAATTAGGGTTTAGTCAAACTATTTACTGTTTAATTAAACTAACAGGTTAATTAGGATTAATTAACTTAATTAATTTAGTTAATTAATTAATTAAATTTATTTAAATTTATTATTTGTTTTATTTATATTTTTTTTCTAATTATTTCATTATTATTATTATTATTATTATTTGCGTTCCAAGGGCGTGGGCCCCATCTGTCATTGACACAGGGGGGGACCCACTGGTCAGTGGTACAGGGGCCCGGCGGAGCGGGCGTAACGGGTGGCGAGGCGGGACGAACCCGCCAGGGCTCGCGAGCACACGCCCGAGGCGTGGCCGCGGCCAAGGCGCGCCGCCGGCGAGCAAGGTGCGGCGGGGCGGGGCCTGCGGCGGCCGAAGGCGGGAGGCGCCGCGGTGGCGCATGCGGGCGGTGACGGGGCTAGGCAGAGCAGCGGCAGGGCGCGGTGAGCGCGCCGGGGAGGGAGGCGATGCGCGGGTGCGCGCGTCGGGCGTGGCCGATGCGGCACGGGCGCGGCCAGGGCGTGGCCACGGCGGGGCGGTAAGCCACGACGCGCTGGGCTGCGGGCGCGCGGGAGCGCGTACAAGCACGCGCTGGGCGCGGCGGGGGGGAACGGCGCCGGCGACAGAAAGGGGGGTAGGGAGGAAGCTCACGGCGGGGAGTAGGGATCGGGGCAACGGGAGGATGAGGAGGAAGTCAGGGACGATGGCGCGACGGAGAGGAAGCAGGCCGGCGATGGCGTCCGTCGAGGTCGTCCCGGTCGGCGGCGACGGTCGATCCGGTCGGGTCCGGTGAGGAGGAGGCCGTGGCACGGGTGCGAGGGAGGGGGGTCGTCGGCAGGGCGCAAGGCGAGGCGCGGGGCGACGTCGGGGCGAGGCAGGGAGGCGAGGTCGTCGGGGCGACGTCGGGGACGCGCGCCGGCGTCAGGGGCGCGGGGCGGCGCGGGATCGGGTCCCTCCCGTCGATCCAGAACAGGCGAGTGGGGAGGAGAGGAGCGAGGGGAGTGGGGGGGATCGATCCCGATCCAGGGAAACGGGGGAGGGAGTGGAGCGCGTGGGGGGTTAGGGTTTCGGGGTAGTGGGGGTTAGGTAGGCCCTAGGATGGGCGAGCCTGGTTGGCCCGATGGCCAGCTGGGCCGAGGCCTAGTGGGGGGTCCTCCTCTTTTATCTTTATTCTTTTCCAGTTTCTTTTATTTATTTTTCTTTTCTGTTTTATTTTATTAGTAGTAGATTTTAGTTTTATAAAAATATGAGACCAACACTTAAATTAGTGTCTTAAATTACACCTCTGCCACAAGAAGTTTCACACTTTAATAAAAAAAAGGTTTATATTTGTTTGCTAATTAAAAGCATTTAAGTAATTGTTTAGCCCCTGTTTTAATTAATTTCTTGCAACTAAACATTTTTTTAAAATGTGGTTTCTCCACCACAATCACCCACGATTTATTTTCTAAACTTTGAACAATTTAGTTTTCAGTTTTTAGTTTAGTTTTCATTATTTGAAAACTTTTATTGTTGGCCTATATTTTAAATTTTAACTTGAACCGTTTTTGAACTAACTCGAGTTTATCAACAGTAACCGAGGTGACGTGGCACCATTAGCAGAGGTTTACTGTAGCTTGATTATCCGGGCGTCACAATTCTCCTCCACTACAAGAAATCTCGTCCCGAGATTTAAGAGGGAAGTAAAGGGGGAAGGTTCGGGTTATGAAATTCTAGGGAGTGTTCTTGGTCTTCGTTGTGCTTCTCGAAGAGGTTGATCCATTACATTGATGACTTCATTCTGCTGTTTCAGGTCATCATGATAAACTTGTCGTCCTTTCTTCGGGAACTCCATCGTACTTATGACAGAGTAAGGGGGTATTCTAGAAGAACAGACTTCTGCAGGGTTTACTATCTGGTCAACATCATCGGGGAAAATGGCGGAAAGTATCTCTCGAACTAAACCTTAAGAAAAGCCGAGAGCAAGTAAGAAAGTACCATGAGAAGTTTCAAACGGGTAGGCAATCGTTCGAAGCCTGAAACAAAGTGTGAAAGGGGTTCAAAGCAATCGGAATAAGTATTATGTCTGATGCCAGTATAGATCAGTAGGACGGTGGTTCGTGAATTACATACGAGGCCACGCGCGATGAATAAATTTGGGAACAGTGGGTGCACAGGAGAGTCAGGTTTCGATCCTGTGGAACTGTGGGTTATGGGCCCCCCATGTGGGTTAAAAGTAGGAAGGGCGGTGACATCCTGCACGATCATGATAGCAAGGCATGTCAGAGGGTAGCCTGTCAGTTATTTGTCAGCAACATCATCGGTACCAAGGGCGAGGGACGAAGAGAACCATTTTCCTGCTCGTTGAAACGAGGCGGACCATTAGGCAAAGTTCTCGTCCATCGGTGGTTTCCGAAATGTCACCAAGAATAGTAACAGGGTCTTACTGACAGAGTTGTACACCGAGGTGTTTACATAAGCAGGAGAATATTACTACTTAGATCATATAGATCACCAGAAAGGTTAAACCAAACAATGGAAAGGAAAATATGATTATCATATTAAACAGAAGAATGGAAAGGAAAATGTGTTTAAACACATATTTCAAGGGTATATCCTTCCCAAGGACAAGCAGCGTATCATATCCATGACAGGGTAGAAAGTAGAAAACCATTTAGGTAAGGGAAGAGGAACTTCATGACATAACCCATACAGCGGTGTTTGGATAATTGAGCAAGAAACATTTAGTATTGGGCTTCAAATGTTCTTGTTCAAAATCGGAGTACCATAGACATGCTTTGAGATAGCATTGACATGGTCAACAGGTGAAGATCAGAATTTGGAAACAAAAAGGATCCATCAGGAACAACTTATAGAATAAGTCTTACAATTTCCTCATGGAAGAATAGCTAACCTTGCTAAAAAGGAAAACTTATAACACTAGGTCCTGCGGCCAGGTGTGTTAGGCATGACGTCACTTTACCGGGTCATAAATAGACCAATGTTACAACTCTTGGAAATATGTTCCAACCATCATATCTGAGCGAGATTCAGATCTGATTGGTGTCAGGATAACTCAGACTCAGGATGCCTGAGAAGAAAGGTGCAACTCAAATTGTCGAAACGACATCGAAGATTCTCTGGAGATGAACTATGGAAGCGAGTTCCGAACAAGGGTTCATCATTTCATCAAGGAGAGGTGAGGAGGTGACTGATTGACTCAGCGACAATCCATTGAGATTTCCAAAAGATGGATTTCCACCACTATGTGAACAAGGAGATAACATTAGCTAGATCGAATGACTTAATGATGTATGCTCGAGGAAAACATACACAGTTAAACATTGGTTGAAAGGTGCACCCGAATTATGGGCTAGGTAGCACGATCAATGTTCGAATGATGATTCATTAAGCCATAGACGTAGAATGAAACTATAGGCCAATAACTTCAAAGCATTAGGGTTGCTAGAAGTTTAGAATTTACACATCATAGACCATTTGTCGGTATTTCGTTTAGAAACAACACGGGGATCAGAAAACAAAAGGAGATGGCGAGAAGTATTACTATATCAAGAATTCTCAAGAGGTGGAGAAATTCTCACAATATCCTTGACATAAAAGATGGTAATACTCCAAGGTAGAACATAACATAGGCTGGTTAGCAAGGAGCTCCATAACTTGATCAAGTTTGTGATGAAAGGAATGAAAGGTTGTTGTCGATGGTAACTCAAATTACCAAGGAACGAGGATGGAACTTATCATCAAGAATTCCATTGATATCCTGGAAGGAGTCAAAATGTTGATGATGTTCACGGCAAATTTTGTCAAGAGGCTCCACGAAGATGTAATCGATCGGCGATGACATCAAGTCAAAGGAATGATGAAGCGATAGGTTAATGGAACCAAGGGGAAGGCACAAACTTGAAATCAAGCTTGTTGTTCAAGACAAACTAATATGACGAGGAAGATCGACGTAAGCTTAGCTCATCACCAAAAGTTGTGTTCCGGGAAGGACCGGGTAGCACAGTTAAAAGTTTGCACGATAATGATATAGCCGATAAGGCTAGGAATGACTTGAAGGATTATTACACTCGTAAGCAACAAGAATTACTTAGAGTTATTGAATCGGAGTGCGGAATCGATTCGCTTATCGGTGTTCTCGAGTGACTAATAACTCAGAGCCCGTGGAAAATTGGAATCAGTGAGAATGTAGCACTTGATGAAAAACTCATAAGAAGTTATGCAGTTCCATGATAATCTTGAGATACCAGGGGGTAATACTCGACGACAGATCAAGGTAAAGGTTGGACTAGGGTATTGCCCTGTAGAAGACAAGTGCTCAAACTTGCACGAGAAACGGAATCAAGGAGAAACATGGTCGGAACCACATCCACGGATACCAGATGAACTTATTACAAGGGGGTAATTATTATAAGAGAAGCTTCCATGGTAGGATCTACATCGTGCCCATGGGCATGAACATAAAGTTCAAGGTCGACTCCCACTTCTCCAATGCATAACCTTTCCTTCACTTCTCGCATTCGATAAAGGTATTAGTGTTGAAAGTTTTACCTGGTGAAATACCAGATGAGTATGGCCCGTGAAATCTTTCGGGCTCACATAGATTAGGTAAGGCATTGGTTCAACCCATCGAGGCATCTTAGGAACATATACCACAAATTTTATTTTATTTTATTTTTTATTTTTTTGGAGTAATTAACACAAGCTCGAATGTAGAGCATGGTTCACAAAGCAGAGGATACAATTTACCACAGGCATTATATATCCGTGGAAATCACAAGGTTATTTGAATACGCAGGACACTGTCGGATAAAATCCAACAAAGGAACCGATGGTCCACAAGGGATCTGATGTGAGCATCGGTACTCAACCAGAGGAAGAAGAATGCAAGGAGATCTGATTATAGAAACAACTGACTAACTCAAAGTTCAAATGCAAAAGAATTATGATTTCCAAATCAGGGGGTCAAAAGCAACGCTCTGATCAAGAATGGATAAGTTGGGTACAATCGATGGCAATTTGATAGGTCGAGATCCAGCTCACGTTTAAAATGACGTCTGAGCCGGAAGAATGAATTCTAGGATATGATTGAGGATTGCGAGCATTCGCAACAAATTGAATCAACGGACTCAAAATGACAATGACAAGAGATGCCAATAAGATTACGAGACTTATGGGATTAACCATAATGCAAGCAAACAAGAATTTCAAGAGCAATAGGCTCCTGAGGATTTTTGGAAGATCGAATAGTATTTTGAAGACTATTGTGGAATACTTGAATCAACTGGGGATGACCAGATACTCGGTAAGTGCGAGAATATCCGTAGGGGTATTCAGGTGACAAAGAACAGCAAGGCAGTAAGCTCAAAGGATTCTCGGAACAACAGAGAGAATTTCGGGGTATCTTGTAATAACAAGATCAACTGGGAAATATTGTATGAATGGCGAGTATACGTGGTTATCCATAGGAGTTTATCGATGAAAGGGAATTGCAAAAGCGATAACACAAGTTCTCGGGTTATCAGCGGAGAGTATCTTCAGGGTCTTCACGTGCAGCAGACGATCATCAGTAATAAGGGGCTCTCCGGGTGAAAGTGATAATGAGATCCTAATGTTAGATTTAGTAAAATTCACTTAACCCGAATAGAAGAGAGATCAGAGTCCCAGAGTATAGACAAGGAGTAAAAGATCCTAATACCACCCAATGGCGACGTGGGCCCGTAAGCCACACAGCCATGTTAGTAAAAGTTTTTCAACGACTAGACTCGACTTCGGCCAAGGAGTTGGAAAGGGGGATTCCTATAGGCAGTCGGCTCTGATACCAACTTGTGACGCCCCCGATTTGACCGTACACTAATCATGCACGCAGATGTGTACGATCAAGATCAGGGATTCACGGGAAGATATCACAACACAACTCTACAACATAAATGAGTCATACAATCATCATAATACAAGCCAGGGGCCTCGAGGGCTCGAATACAAGTGCTCAATCACAGACGAGTCAGCGGAAGCAACAATATCTGAGTACAGACATAAGTTAAACAAGTTTGCCTTAAGAAGGCTAGCACAAACTGGGATACAAATCGAAAGAGGCGCAGGCCTCTTGCCTGGGAACCTCCTAACTACTCCTGGTCGTCGTCAGCGGCTTGCACGTAGTAGTAGGCACCTCCAGTATCGTAGGAGTCGTCGTCGACGGTGGCGTCTGGCTCCTGGACTCCAGCATTTGGTTGTGACAACCAGATAGAAAGGAAAGGGGGAAAAGAGGGAGAGAAGCAACCGTGAGTACTCATCCAAAGTACTCGCAAGCAAGGAGCTACACTAAATATGCATGGGAATATGTGTAAAGGGGCATATCAGTGGACTGAACTGCAGAATGCCAGAATAAAAGGGGGATAGCTAGTCCTGTCGAAGAGTACGCTTCTGGCCATCTCCATCTTGCAGCATGTAGAAGAGAGTAGATTGTAGTCCTCCAAGTAGCATCGTATAGCATAATCCTACCCGGCGATCCCCTCCTCGTCGCCCTGTTAGAGAGCAATCACCGGGTTGTATCTGGCACTTGGAAGGGTGTATTTTATTCAGTATCCAGTTCTAGTTGTCATAAGGTCAAGGTACAACTCCGGGTCGTCCTTTTACCGAGGGACACGGCTATTCGAATAGATAAACTTCCCTGCAGGGGTGCACCACATAACCCAACACGCTCGATCCCATTTGGCCGGACACACTTTTCTGGGTCATGCCCGGCCTCGTAAGATCAACACGTCGCAGCCCCACCTAGGCTCAACAGAGAGGTCAGCACGCCGGTCTAACCCTATGCGCACAGGGGTCTAGGCCCATCGCCCTATGCACACCTGCATGTTGCGTACGCGGCCGGAAGCAGACCTAGCCCCCTTAATACAAGCGCGAGCTTACGGTCCAATGCGGCGCGCGCCACTCAGTCGCTGACGTCAAAAGAGCTTCGGCTGATACCACGATGCCGGGATACCCATAACTACTCCTGCGTAGATGGTTAGTGCGTATAGACCAAATGGCCAGACTCAGATCAAATACCAAGATCTCGTTAAGCGTGTTAAGTATCCGTGAACGCCGACCAGGGCCAGGCCCACCTCTCACCTAGGCGGTCTCAACCTGCCCTGTCGCTCCGCCATAAAGTAACAGTTTGGGGCCGTCAGGAACCCAGGCCCACCTCTACCGGGGTGGAGCCACCTGTCCTTTCAGCCCCCTCATCAGAATCACTTGCGGGTACTCCTCGAGCCGACCCGACTTTAGTCACCACATGTGCCATGTATATAATGTATATAGTATATACCCGTGATCACCTCCCGAAGAGATCACGGCCCAGTAGTATAGCATGGCAGACGGACAAGAGTGTAGGGCCACTGATGGAACACTAACATCCTATACTAAGCAGTAGGATAGCAGGTAAGGGTAACAACTGTGGCAACAATGACAGGCTATGCATCAGGATAGGATTAACGGAAATCAGTAACATGCTACACTACTCTAATGCAAGCAGTATAGAGAAGAATAGGCGATATCTGGTGATCAAGGGGGGGGGCTTGCCTGGTTGCTCTGGCAAGGAGGGGTCGTCTTCGATGTAGTCGAACACTCGAACATCGGCAGCGGTCTCGGAGTCTACCGGAAAGAAGTAACGGAGGAGTACACAATAAATAATAGAGCAATCAAATGTAACACAAAGCAAGACGCGGCGATACGTTGTGCTAGGGGTGACCTAACGTAGGGATAGGTGATACCGGCGAAGGGGGGAAACATCCGGGAAGGTATTCTCGGTGTTTCGCGTTTTCGGACAGATGAACCGGAGGTGAAATGTTACAGGTTCACTATGCTAGGGATGTGTGGCCGGCGAACGGGCTGCGTATCCGGATTCGTCTCGTCGTTCTGAGCAAGTTTCATGTACAAAGTTTTTCCATCCGAGCTACGGTTTATTTTATATTAATTTTAAAAGGATTTTATCATTTTCTAGAATTAACAGAATTAATTTAATCCTAAAATGCATTTATGACGTCAGCATGATGTCAGCACGACATCAGCAATCAACGAGTCAGTTGACTGGGTCAAACTGACGCGTGGGTCCGGTGGGACCCACGTGTCATACTCTGTTAGGTTAATTAGGGTTTAGTCAAACTATTTACTGTTTAATTAAACTAACAGGTTAATTAGGATTAATTAACTTAATTAATTTAGTTAATTAATTAATTAAATTTATTTAATTTTATTATTTGTTTTATTTATATTTTTCTAATTATTTTATTATTATTATTATTATTATTTTGCATTCCAAGGGCGTGGGCCCCATCTGTCATTGACACAGGGGGGACCCACTGGTCAGTGTTACAGGGGCCCGGCGGAGCGGGCGTAACGGGTGGCGGGGCGGGACGAACCCGCCAGGGCGCGCGAGCACACGCCCGAGGCGTGGCCGCGGCCAAGGCGCGCCGCCGGCGAGCAAGGTGCGGCGGGGCGGAGCCTGCGGCGGCCGAAGGCGGGAGGCGCCGCGGTGGCGCATGCGGGCGGTGACGGGGCGAGGCAGAGCAGCGGCAGGGCGCGGTGAGCGCGCCGGGGAGGGAGGCGATGCGCTGGTGCGCGCGTCGGGCGTGGCCGATGCGGCACGGGCGTGGCCAGGGCGTGGCCACGGTGGGGCGGCAAGCCACGACGCGCTGGGCTGCGGGCGCGCGGGAGCGCGTCTAAGCACGCGCTGGGCGCTTCGGGGGGATCGGCGCCGGCGACAGAAAGGGGGGTAGGGAGGAAGCTCACGGCGGGGAGTAGGGATCGGGGCAATGGGAGGATGAGGAGGAAGTCGGGGACGACGGCGCGACGGAGAGGAAGCAGGCCGGCGATGGCGTCCGTCGAGGTCGTCCCGGTCGGCGGCGACGGTCGATCCGGTCGGATCCGGTGAGGAGGAGGCCGTGGCACGGGCGCGAGGGAGGGGGGTCGTCGGCAGGGCGCAAGGCGAGGCGCGGGGCGACGTCGGGGCGAGGCGGGGAGGCGAGGTCGTCGGGGCGGCGTCGGGGACACGCGCCAGCGTCAGGGGCACGGGGCGGCGCGGGATCGGGTCCCTCCCGTCGATCCAGAACAGGCGAGTGGGGAGGAGAGGAGCGAGGGGAGTGGGGGGGATCGATCCCGATCCAGGGAAACGGGGGAGGGAGTGGAGCGCGTGGGGGGTTAGGGTTTCGGGGTAGTGGGGGTTAGGTAGGCCCTAGGATGGGCCAGCCTGGTTGGCCCGATGGCCAGCTGGGCCGAGGCCTAGTGGGGGGGGGGGTCCTCCTCTTTTATCTTTATTCTTTTCGAGTTTCTTTTATTTATTTTTCTTTTCTGTTTTATTTTATTAGTAGTAGATTTTAGTTTTATAAAAATATGAGACCAACACTTAAATTAGTGTCTTAATTTACCCCTCTACCACAAGAAGTTTCACACTTTAATAAAAAAAGGTTTATATTTGTTTGCTAATTAAAAGCATTTAAGTAATTGTTTAGCCCCTGTTTTAATTAATTTCTTGCATCTAAACAATTTTTTAAAATGTGGTTTCTCCACCACAATCACCCATGATTTATTTTCTAAACTTTGAACATTTTAGTTTTCAGTTTTTAGTTTAGTTTTCATTATTTGAAAACTTTTATTGTTGGCCTATATTTTAAATTTTAACTTGAACCATTTTTGAACTAACTCGAGTTTATCAACAGTAACCGAGGTGACGTGGCACCATTAGCAGAGGTTTACTGTACCTTGATTATCCGGGCGTTACAGAGATGTTGCCCACGTGACATTTTAGTTGAACTGCACAAGACACTCATTCCAAAAAAAAGTGTTTTCTGTGGTTCACCAAAAGGTCACAATAGCAACAAGGTGAAATGGATATCCCTATCTGCACAAAAAGATAGAAAGTAAACAGTTGTTGGTCAATAAGAATATACGAAACGTACACGAAATGAAAAGAAGCATCTTAATTATGTTCATGGCAATCACGCAAGGACAGTGGAAATTTTAAAACGTCAGCAATGCTTCATGTTACCGGAAGCATTACGACAATAATGACATTCGTCAAATATGGGATTACTTTAATGGTGGCATTGCTTGTTTACCAGATACAGTAAATCAACAGTAGCTAAATAGTTGCTTTAAGGGCATGGGACCGTGGGGACACCAGGACACTCAGCAGCGTAAAGGAGCAACTTACTTATCATACTGGGGAAAACAGCAGGAGTACCATTTGTAACACAGTTTAATTGCATCTTATCACTGGAGGCATTAGATTAACAATAACACTGGTTAGACATGTCCCTAAGGTAACAGTGTGATCGCTTCATTTTACATGCGCCCTTACATTAACAACAGCAAAAGGTTGGTATAAGGACATGCGACAGTGGACACATCAGCACAATGTACCTACAAGGAGGCATAAAGTGGTGATGCCGAGTTTGTTCATGCTATGTGAGGGCAGCAAATCTAATCCTGGAGACCTTTTACTATGTGAGGGCAGCAAACCTAATCCTGTAGACCTTCTACCATGTGAGGGCAGCAAATCTAATCTTGGAGACCTTTTACTATGTGAGGGCAGCAAATCTAATCCTGAGACCTTTTACTATGTGAGGGCAGCAATTCTAATCCTGGAGACCTTTTACTATGTGAGGGCAACAAATCTAATCCTGGACATACTCTGTTGACTTGTCCACCAGCCGCCACTTTCTATCCTTTTTTCAACCAATAATAGATTTGTTCCTTATCCAGTTTGTACTGCGTTTTCCCATTATTTCCCTTTTCAACCAAGAGACCGGTTGGGTATCCGGTCTCTACTACTTTCAACATATTATTTCCTCTTTGAATCAAGTCCTAGATTCATGCTACAACTTTCCCCCCTTTCTTCGTTGTTTGAAAAAAGTCCTAGATTCGAATGCATGAAGTGCTTTACCTCTAATAATACTAAAAATTTAGGTGGCTTTCGAAGAGCTGATGGGAGTAGAAAAAGATGCACATGCAGACACGTGGGGAGCTGGGGCAGTAGAGCAAGGCCGCTTTCGAAGAACTTATACCTGAGGGTCGTCGGGATGTCGGCGACGGCAGGTCGGATCTGCAGACAATACGGCAGGGAGGAAGAAGGGTCGGAGGACCTCCCGAGCCGGCGCTGTGTCGGAGAGAACTGCACGGGAAGAGGATCGGGCCCCTCCGGCAGCTGTGTGTTTCCTCCCTTGCCGGCGATGACCGCGTGAACGATGCACCTAATCCTCTACACACACCAGCCGAAGGGATCCGGCCGCATCTGTGACCAGCGGTGAGCAGAGAGAAAATGTCGCTACCGCTGTCTTGTTTATATCTGGAGAGGGTGAGAGAATGAAGAGAGCAACCCTAGTAAAGCAAGCGCTCAGGCCCCTGCGTACATATATAGTGGAGTGATTATCTTTTTCTCTCCACAACAAGCGTTTCAATTTGTGTACGTGGCATTAAAGAAAAGAAACTCTCTATTTAAGGTGACTAACTATACGACTCCTACTTACTACTACTAGTAGTAGTATTGTTCACTTGTGCTCCCCACGGGTGAATAAACATACAGTACTACTAGTATTTATATAGAACTAACAAGCTCGAACTATTTTTGCGTAGTTAAAAGTTGAGGGCGGGGCTTTTCCCGGGCAGTACGCGCGGCACTTTTCATGTAGGCGGTTTGACAGAGAGGCGAGGAGGGTGAGGGAGTAGCGGGTTTAACTTACTTACTGCTAGAAAGGTCGGGCTGTGCGATTTGACGGCGCGTTACTGCTAGAAAGACTTGTGATATGACTACTCACTATAGTCATGAATTACTGGCGGTACGACCGGGGTGATGCCTCCCTTCCGTTCCGCACTCTAATCTGGTGCATGACACATATTACGTCGACCCGGATGCTGCTGGATGTCCCACATGTCGGTGAAGTAGTACGTAGTAGTAAGAAGGAGCAAAGAATCATGCGGTATAAGTCTTTCTAGAGATTCCAACAAGTGACTACATACAGAGCAAAATGAGTGAATCTACACTCTAAAATATGTCTACATACATCCGTATGTTGTAGTCAATTTGAAATGCCTAAAAAGACTTATATTTAGGAACGGAGGGAGTAGTAGTACTACTACTTACGTCGGAGGAGTGCGAACCACGGCAGCCCAGTGAATCAGCAGTAGAAAACAATGTGCTGATATGGCCATAAAAAACAATGTGCCACGGTCCAGACTATAGCATGTACAGTACTATTCCTCTTTGTTTGGATCCCGGAGTTAGAGCTAGTTTGGGTTGAAATAGCCTCAAATTATCCATATAGGAGGGGTTAGTTTGAGCTAGTTTGCTCTAACCCATCTAAAAAAACTAGCCCGGTGGAGAGGTTCTAATTGGGTTAGTTCTCCTTGGGCCCACTAAAAGAGAACTAAAAAATCTCCCCTGCCCGCACTAGCTCTTCTCCCTCGTTTCTCTCTTCTAATTCTAAACTCAGCCGACGCCCGGTGGGCGGGGTTGGGATTTGCCGATGGTCGGTTTGCTCAACTGCGGCCCCACCTCACAGTGAAAACGTTACTACTGGAATAAAAAAGCCATATACTCCTATACTAATAAAACATTAAGGCCACGAGGCGATGCAGTGTCGGTTACAGGAGGCAAGAAGAAGAGATGCATCCATCAACGACATCCACCTCCTCGACTCAGAGCGCCGGCCCACCAAAAGGCGGCTAAGCAGCAGCGGATTTCGTGGCCATGTCGACGTGCTTCTGAACAATGGCATCCAAAGATTCCAGCCACTGGAAGAAGGCCAACGTCTTTCTGTCCTCGCTGGCCTTGTAGTGGCCTATGTAGATGATTTCCTCGTAGACGCGTCGTAGACGCGGATGTGCAGGTCGACGGTTACTTGCATGGCGAGGCGCTGCGTGATGAGCGCGGCCTCGAGGTGCACATTCTTCATCGCGACCTCCGGCACCTGCAGGGCCACCAGGGCTTGAAAGAGTTCGTCACCATGGAGGCCGATGAGGGTAGCAGGCAATGAGGAGCCTAGGCGCGTGGGCTGGAGCAGCACGGCAAGGTCGTCCGCGCGCTTCTTGACGGCGGTGAACTTGCGGATGGAGTTGACCATCATGTCGTCCATGCGAGAGGCGAAGCTGGCGTCGGCGAGGGCTACGACGCCGGCGGTCACCAGCACTGTCTGGAGACGCTGCGTGGTGCGGGGCCGCAGGCTGGCGCCTTGGATGATTTGGCACAGCCGACTGCCGCTCGCGTCCATCGCCTCCATAGGTGCTTCTGGCTTCTGGTCACTTGGTCTTGGATTGGAGTGAGCAGTGTTGCGCAGAGACTAAGGAGTAGATGGATTGGAGTGGTGGGGCGCCTTTATATGAGAATCCAAACTCTGTTGCATTCACATCGTGCTGGCTCTATTCTGCTCCTCCAATTAATTCCCTCTGCATGTAATTTGAGGATGCATCATTGACCGTTCAATGTCTCGGGAACCGCTATCCTCTCCCTCCTTGGCATTCAAGCACCTATGGAGGTGACTGCCGCTCGCGTCTATCATGTTTCAGGAGATGTTCCCGTCGATGACGAGGTGCCCATGGTGACTTCGTAAATTTCAAGATGATAGTACTAGAATACTCAATATTGTGCACCGCGAGCAAGGCCGAGAGGAAAACGAGAGAACTACGGGGCTGTTTGGTTCTAGGCCTAACCAGGCCACACTTTGCCATACAATGTTGCCACACTTGCCTAAGGTTAGTTCTTCAAAATGAGAGCCACAAGTTGGCAAGCCTAAGGGAATCTTGCCACACTTTTTGTGTGTATGTGATGTGGGACCCTAATGTGACTTGCCTAAGGTGGGGCTTGAACCAAACATCCACCCAAGTTGGTCAAACTTGCCTAACATTAGGTGTGGCAACCTTAGGAAAACTTAGTCTCAAACCAAACAGCCCCTACGTATTTATTTACGGTGTAGATTCACTCATTTTGCTCCATATGTACTCCGTCTCGGTGTAGTCTAGTCACTTGTTGAAATCTCTAGAAAGGCAAATACTCCTTTCTGGTTTACAGGGCTATACTAGCAAGTACTACAATAGTGGGCTCACATAGCAATTTTGTCTCATGCAAGAGCCTGGCTATATGCGTGCTCCAAGGTTCGCAACTGCCACGTTCGGGTTGCACTTGGCTCTTCGCCTCTTCGAAAAGACGAACAATGATGTTACTACTACTACTTCTACAGTATCGAATCCACTGCTGCATGTCCGTCCACCGCGAGTGGGAGGGATAGCTTGTTGTAGTAATATAAGCAAAAGCATGTCCTCGTCTGCGAGCCACCGCGCGCATGGGCGAGGGAGAAGGCATGGAGTAGTAGTAAAAGCAAGCTTCTCCTCGTTGTACGAGTTGACGTGACACATCATAGCACTGGCCCCACATGGTTGCCTCTAAACTTGGCTGAAAGACCCGCAGTGTAGAATACTCCATTTGCTGCAACCTCTAACATTTACCCTACCACAAATTAAAATATATATTCCTGTCTTGACCAGATGAGCATGCAAACTAGAATCACCAGGATGACATGTAGGGCCAGAAGATTATTTTAATCAAAAAAATAAAGCATGGAGCCGACCCCAACGATTTTAAGCTTACAGGCATGGTACACGCTATCCTAGACTACTCTACACATGAAACTGCCACACGAGCATCCGGGCTGCGCTTGGCTCTTCGCCTCTTCGGGAAGTCAAACAATAATGGAGTACTACTGCATTGGAGGAGTACTACAGTATGCTTCTGGCCATCTGACACCGATTGAACTGCTGCATGTCCACCGCGTGCGGGAGGCAGAGCGGGGCTGTTTGGTTCTAGGCCTAACCATGCCACACTTTGCCATACAATGTTGCCACACTTGCCTAAGGTTAGTTCTTCAAAATGAGAGCTTCTCCTACTCCTGCCAGCCACCACGCTCATGGGCGAGGGAGGGACGTAGCTTCATTGACTTACTGCTCCTGCCTTTGCGTCTATGACAGGTGGGCCCAACAGGTCGGTGGCCCACCTGTAATGCAGCCAAAGGGAGGTGCGGTTAAGGCGAGAGGGCGTTGTAGTAATCAAACTTCTCGGTCTTGTACGAGTTGGCGCGACACATCAAAGCACTGCACTCGATATATTTCAATAATTTGCGTTTACCGATGCATTAATTACAACGCGTGCATGCATGCCGTGACTCTCCTTTTGATACTTGCATGTGTTGATTTAATGCACCTTGAAGTAGTATGAATATGTGATGGTAAAGCTTTGTAATGCCCCGGCCCTAATAAAGCGAGAGATGGTTGCGCACGAGGAGGGCGAGATCATGCAGACGGAACAGGACCCGACAATGGAGCTCTCTATGGTCCCGATGGACCTCACCTTGCTCCACTGCCCCTTGTGCCTCCGCCCCTTGAAGCCTCCAGTGTATGAGGTTCGAATACACCTCGTCCGTTCGGCTGATGGTGCAAGGTGCAGGCTTCTTGATTGATGTGTTGTTCGATTGATTTGTGCAGTGCAAGGGAGGGCACCTGGCTTGCGCGGACTGCCGCGTCGAGCACCCCGGGAACCAGCAGTAGTGCCAGAAGTGCGAGCGTGGCGGTGGATTCGATGTGCGGAACATGGCGGTGGACGGCGTCCTCTCCTCGGTGAGGGTGGAGTGCCCGCACGAAGGCTGTGGGCTCTACGTCACTTACCACAAGCTCGCCGATCACCAGAGCGTGTGTCCGCTCGCTCCCTGCAAATGCCCTGTGCCCGTCTGTGGCTACGAAGGCCCGCCGCCGGTGCTCTCCCACCACATCAGCACCGTGCATCCCATGCCTGTGCACAGGATCCAGTACGGCAAGGCGCTCCAGCTGCAAGTGCCACTGTCGGAGCCACGGCTCTTGCTGTTCGCGGAGGAGGACGGCCGCGCATTTTTCTTGGTCGGCGGCGTGCTTGACATCGGCGCGCCTATCGCTGTGTCGGTCGTCTGCATCAGAGCGGGGGCGTCCCCACTGCCGCACTACATGGCCAAGCTGTGGGCAAACGGCCCGCCGGGGGAGCCCAAAGGTAGGACCGACGCCATCAAGGTGGAAATGGAGGTGACAAGCAGCAGGGATTCCGGCGACGTCGCCGTGCAGGAGCTGACCTTCTTCACAGTTCCGCCCAAGCTGCTGGCCGGGGCTAAGCTGGTGTCCCTCCACATTCATATTGACAAGCTCACGTCCTAAATGATTCTACAGTGCCTTATGTTTATCTTAGTAATATGCTAATATAGGGGTTAGCTTGGTCTACTTTAGCTTAAGATATGGTGGGTTTTGCTGGCGATGCAGCAATTACCTCGACATCAGATCAGCGGTGAAAGTAATTTCGAATAGTCAAATGGATATTTTGTGTCTGTTGGATATAAAGATCCTTTGGGTAAGAAGTAACAGCTTATATGCTTTTTTCGAAACGGAACAGCGATAGTATAATTTTTTTTGACATGCACTAACATTTTTTAAGTTAAATATTTAGTCAAAATTTGGCACAAATTACAAAGGGGACTAATAAACTAGGACGGAGGTAGTACCACGCTATATTTAATTGCAAACATGTTCGCACCGATCACAACCTAAATGGTTTCCCACTTAGGAGCGTATTAGTAGTACTCGGTTATAAATACTACTATGCCAAGATGACTGCACATTCCTAATATGTGCCTCCAATTAATATAGTAGTAGTAGAGTACTTGGTCACGTACTCCATAACATCACCGGGCATTGCACGTACAATATTTAGTGGTAGTAAGAGACAAGTGCCTATATGCCACGCATGTTCATACTATTTGTGCCTTTCTACTTCACTTACTGTGCTACATTACACAGGTTCACACGTCCACTAGTGGGTACATGTCCATCTTGTAGTTCCAGTCCCACGTGTTCTTCATATAGATGGAACGATCCTTGCATGACACGTGCACCTTGATGCTAGATGTCTCGCGTGTTGGCAAAAGGATGAACAAAGCTCACGTAAAAAAAATAGAGTGGAAGAACATAGATTCCCGACGACCGAGAAGGAGCAAGGAACCTCGTGGTGGAGCGTCTGCACTCATAATATTTTATATTATTCAGCGATATAAAATCAACAATTCATCTCCACAGTGGACTCGAAGAGTATGAAACACGGCAGCCCAGTGTAGTTACATCATACTAGGACATGGCTAACCTACGCTATCACCATATTTCTTGGCTTCCGTGCGACACCTATCTCTAGTAATCCAGCAGCCCGTATCGCTTCTCCCTCCTCGTCTCTCTCAAAGTGCGGCGGGCTGGCGTTTTTGCCATCTATTGAGGTCGGTTAACTCATCACATGTTAGCGACATGCCAAGAGCATTCTAAAAAAAATCCTTTCATGTTCCGTTTTCAAAAAGAAAAAATCCTTTCACGTACGAATTTGACTGTATGCTTTGAGCAACTTGCATGTCCTATACTGCTCCTGTTTGGATACTCTAACTTAGCTAGAGGTTAGACTAACTCATGACTAACCCTGAACAAACTGTAGCCAAAGAGGTGTTTGGGTGACAGGGTTAGATTGACAATAAATACACTTGATGGAGAGAGAAAAGTGATTTTTCAGTGGTCCCAATGAGAACTATCTCCAGTTAGCACCTCTTGGGTGGGATAGTTTTTTTTGGTGGGTTCGGTGCAACTTGCTCCAATTTAAACCCTCATGCTTGGATACTTTAGGGCTATTTGAGCCCCGACTAGCTCAAACTAACTCTAACCCATGGATCCAAACAGGGCCTATGGCCAGCCTCGACGCGGAGCAGTCGCGTGCACCGGGAAGCGGCGCTCTCTCGGCCGTCGTGCCACTTCAAAGCCGTCACCAGTGAGAGGTCGCCTCCGCTCTTGCCAGGCATTAATGCGGCACTGATGCTCCAGGGCGACGCTGACCTTTTCACGTGGGAAGCGCGCGCTGGCAAGGGAGTATAGGTTTTGAACCGTTTCAGGTGTAGTACTGGTAGTTTGCAAAACTACTCAATTATTGCACTCAGTTTCCTAAGAAATTGTGGTAAAAAACGTTACTCCACAGCCCGCTTCCCTTCTCCTTCCTCTTCCACCGCCGCGCATGTCCGCGGGAAGCGGCCGGTCAACCCTTATATAGGAGTGCTAGCACAAAAAGATGCATGCATGACCACTAAAATTTCCAGATTAAAGCGCCGCTCCGGCGGGAGCATGGCGTATGTTGTTACCTTCGGCCGGGCCATGGCTACCGGGCGACGGCGACCAGAGAAGAGGCGGTGGGAGGGGAATGAATGCAGCTACTGTTTTGGTTCGCCGTCCGGCTTAAATAAATGTGCAGCATCACGTGTACCCGCGGGTGCACAAATTGTAACATATGTGTCTGCTTAAGTGGGCATCACGTAACTGGTGTGTGTGTGTGTGTGAGATTCTGATAGACAGAGTACGTGTGTGTGACTCTACTCTTTGGACATGTACTCAACCTTTTGCATCGGGATATAAGTATAATGGTATTTACTTTAGCTAGTGATTTACGTGGCCATGTTAACGTGGTTGTGTAAAAAATGTCACTTCCTGCTCGTGATTTGCGTTATATAATTACAAGCAAGATGCTCGTGCATTGCACGGAACATCAATATGCATTTTTTTTACAAAACACCTGTTGTGATTTACCCATGCAGGAGTAATACCATGTGTAAAAACTAATGATATTTTGAGAATTTTATCGGAAAACTGGTATCTCGAGAATGTCATCGAAAAAATGAAAGATGAGAGATAAGGTGAGGAGGAGTGGAGTGTGGTGGTGACTGGTGGTCGGAATGGGCGGAGGCATGGGGATGGACGGCGCCGGCAGGCGGCAGCGGCCACCATGCTAGATTGTTCCAGAGACTTTCCTTTTTAATTGCTCAGCAATGAGGTTATGGGAGATAAGATGTGGAGAGAGGTGTGGGTATCTTTTGTAAAATTATCATAGTTTGCTTTCTATCCGTCAGATATAGATCAAACGGTCTATATTACAAGATGGCAGGCACACCATCATCGCCAACTCAGTTTTTTATAAGGGTACAGATGATAAGTTTGCTAACTACTAAAGTAAAGTGGAATTTGTCCATGTTATACAAGTAAATTAAGGTGATTGTTTATCATATGGGTAAGGTTGGATGAAGGGTGGTAGGAACAAATGCTCCACCTAGAGCATGTGTGTGTGAGATGGAGTCTTAGTGTGTGTGTGTGTTTGTGTGTGTGTGTGGGTGTGTGTGTGTGTCTGAGAGAGAGAGAGATGGAGTCTTAGTGTGTGTGGGGGGGTGGGGGTGGGTGCGTGCGTGCGTGTGTGTGTGTGTTTGTGTGTGTGTGTGTGTCGCGGGGTCCTCGGTGGCGGATGTAATTTAAGTGCGCATGGCTTCATCATAGAGAGGTGATGTGTATGGCAGAGGCCACCAACGATGGGGTGCGAGAGAGAAAATGCCCGTAGAGAGGGAAGAGAAGGTGTGTGCGCGTGAGAGGAGTCGACATCGAGAGAACGTGTTTGTTCGAGAGACACCAAGGAAGACTACTATATATCGATGGTGCATGTAGGCAGGAATTAAACGAAGGGATGGTCTTATTGGTTTCGGGGATATAGGGGAAGAGTGAGAGGGGGTAGCTAGAAGGAGATTGTTAAGTGTGAGTGTTGTTTTACCCATCCAGGCGGAAGTTATGTGCACACAAGAAGAGAACGATTCGATGTGGCATTAGGGTTGAGGGTAATTAACTACATATGGAGACATAGAGACCTTCAACGTGCATGTGTGAGAGGTATACATGTATACGTGGGATGTGTGTGTGTGTGCGCGCGCGCATGATCGAGATAAAAGAAAGAAGACATAAGTCATAAGATCAACGATATGGGAGAGACGGATCGGTATGACAATATGCATGCATGTGCGAATGCGGGGAAGAAGGCCCGACAATTGAGCATGTGTTTTTGTCTTTAAGACATAGTGGCGTGGGCTGGAGCATGCATCTATGGCGAGCAGAGGGAGTGAGGCACAACGATTGTGCAAAAGAGTTCAACCTATAAATGAAAGAAGGTTGATGGAGAAACAGATAAATAGAAAGATAAAGATGCTAGCTAGTGTGCGTTAGAGATAGGAGTCGAGTGGATCAGAAGGCTGAGTTATGTGTGTGGGTGTGAGAGAGATGAAGAAAGGGTGCATGTGACTCACATACAAACAAATATCGGAGAGAAATGAGATCCCGAGAGACAGATTTTTGTGTCTGCGAGACAGAAAGATATTTCACAACGAGAGTGATAGCTAGAGAGACATATGAGGGAACGCAAGATATCTCTAGGGAGAGAGAGTGTGTGAGCAACACACAAGAGAACGGTGGAGAAATATGAGACCCTAGGAGACAGAGTTTGTGTTTGTCTGTGAGAAAGAGATATTTAAGAGGAAGAGTCGTAGGTTCTCATACCTAAGGAGCGAAAGACATCTCTGTATGAGGGGTGTGCGAGTGGCACACGGGGGAATAGTAGAGAGAAATGAGACCCCGGGAGACAAAGTTTTGTGTTTGTGTGAGAGAAAGAGATTCCACATGGAGAATCATAGTTAGAGACACATAGCAGGGAGCGAGATATACTTAGAGAGAGATAGAGTGATGAAGGTCAAGGGAGAGAGTACCATAGTGTGTTACGAAGATAAAAGATCATTGTCGACATACATGTAGCACGAGAGATACCCGAGAGACGATGAACGCGTATAGGTCTAGAGAGATAGTCCTATATAAGCATGAGTGGTAGTTATATGAGACGAATATCTGGATTAAATGGGATTCAAATATTTAAATGGAGATCACGACATCGATAATATCATAACACAAATTGGTGCATCAAACATGCATATTCATTTGAATTTGGGGACACGTGTAATGTTATATAGTTTATCAATATTGGTGATCCATAGATTCTTTAATTAGAAACAATGCATGGTTTATATGCAATTAATGTCTAAACGGGATTACACTATATGTTGTGTGTGTGAAACACATTATACATGTTTGAGAAGTAAAAAAAGTCCCGCATGAAACACACATTAATTGGAGACAGTTAGCGAGGAATGCGTACATTGGATTTCAACGTAAAGTGGTTTCAAATATTTGAAAATCCAAATTGATGGATACAACCTTATGAATCTGAGATCATGCCATTTGTAAACCATATTTATGTATAGAGGGTGTTGTGCTTTTGAAAGTATATATAAAAAATGATGTATATGGAATTTTATTCCAATTGAAAATGGATCCCGCCCAAAAAAATAGAATACAAACGGGAATCGAATTGAGTTGGCACGGTAAACGTGCACTCTGCAAAATTTGAACGAAGCGGGGAAAGTTGCAGTAACCGCCCGAAACCAAAATCTGCGAGATGGAAATTACTACTACCTATCCCTGCCACGCAAAGCCTATCTTCTCGATTTCTATAGGTTTCGATAGGGGTAGGTTTGTAATTTCACTCAAACGTGACATAACCGCCTCTCACCCGGATTCATACACGGTGGGCGCCAAAACACAGTGTGTCCTCGGGCGAAATCGACTCCCTCCCCGATTCATACACGGTGGGCGCCAAAAACAAACTCTCGTCGGCAAATATTCGGTGTATGCGAGATTACTGTCCTATCCCCAACTGACTAATATTGTTGTGATGTAGGAAATTTAAAATGGGGGCTAAGTTTGTAAATTTCCTCGCATTTGAGACAAGCGCGCCCTGAAGACATGGTTCCCCCCTTCCTCTCTACCTCCATTTCCCCATTCGTACTCCGTGGGCGCCAAAACACCCTCTCCACCCCAGCCTCCTCCGTCCGCCACCCCATCCACCGCCGTCCTCCTCCACCATGCCGGAGTTGATACCCCGACGCCGCCGTCCATTACAAGAGATCGACCTCTCT
Source organism: Aegilops tauschii subsp. strangulata (assembly GCF_002575655.3). Lineage (NCBI taxonomy): Eukaryota > Viridiplantae > Streptophyta > Magnoliopsida > Poales > Poaceae > Aegilops > Aegilops tauschii. Next base: position 62,487,503 of record NC_053039.3, on the reverse strand, counting down.
CATCCACAGCTTCGGACCGGTATCCTTGCATCCCGTCCTCTCGCTTCATCCCCGCCGTCGTCCACCTTGCCGGCGCCACTCCTACGACCGTCTCGTCCACCACGCCCCGCTGCCACCGTCTACCCTCCTAGATCTGCTTCCACACTGCCGACAGCCATCGCTACCGCAACACCGTCAGATTCTCAGCAGATGCATACACGGCGCCGCACCAGATGCGGTACTCTTTCGTATGTGCTCAACTTATTTATCACAGCAAGAAAATAGATCGCCACTGCTTTACTCTAATTTCTTGTCCATCACTTACTTGCTAGTTGAAAGCAAACATTGGTTGCGAAGTTTCCTTTGTTTGGTTTGCACCTTCAGATCCGCCATGGCACGCTCAACACTATACTCCCAATGCTTATGGTTTTCCCCTTTTATATTCCACACTAGTTAAATCATAGTAGACTAAATTTCAAAATTGGGTCAGTCGATTTTTCAAAGCTCGCCGGAGTTCGCCGGTGCGAACGAAGGGGCTCGGGTGGGGACGGTGGTTGTGGGGGGGCGGTTGTCGGTGTCAAAACCAGCGGATCTCGGGTAGGGGGTCCCGAACTGTGCGTCTAAGGTCGATGGAAACAGGAGACGGGGGACACAATGTTTACCCAGGTTCGGGCCCTCTCTATGGAGGTAATACCGTACTTCCTGCTTGATTGATCTTGATGAATATGAGTATTACAAGAGTTGATCTACCACGAGATCATAATGGCTAAACCCTAGAAGTCTAACCTGTATGACTATGGTAATGAGTATATGCCTTCCGGACTAACCCCTCCGGTTTATATAGACACCGGGGGGATCTAGGGTTTACAAAGAGTCGGTTACATAAGAAGGAATCTTCATAGTTGATCGCCAAGCTTGCCTTCCATGCCAAGGAGAGTCCAATTCGGACACGGGTACGGTCTTCCGCCTTCACGTCTTCACAACCCATCAGTCCGGCCCATGGATAACAGGTCGGACGCCCAAGGACCCCTTAGTCCAGGACTCCCTCAGTAGCCCCTGAACCTGGCTTCAATGACGAGGAGTCCGGCGCGCAGATTGTCTTCGGCATTGCAAGGCGGTTTCCCCTTTTTCTGAACTCCAAGATAGTCTTCGGATGCGATGATAGTATCCGGACCTGTCACACGCACAATACACAACCGCAGAGAGAATATATTTTTACACGAGTTCCATCCGCTAACAACTTTTTCAACATGACATCACGTCTGTCCGGTCACAATTTCGAACCATTTTTCGTCTGCCGCTCCTTGTTTCGAGACGCGGTTTCCATTGGCACGTCTTGTCGAAGCAGAGATCGTGTCCCCTTATTGCGGGATTCTCATCAATGCGGGCGTGGGTGACCCAACCGTGCCATTTGCACGGCCCTTGGGAATAGGCGAGTTTAAGGCGAGTGGGGAGGCGCTTGATATTCATGGCCTTTATAAGGGGATAAGGATTCCCCTTCTTCACCCACACCTCAGTTCCTCCTCAGCCCTTCCATCCCTGAGCTCCAGCGCCCAAGCTTTAGCTTTTCCCTCGTCCGAGAAAGCACTCCAAAGATGTCCGGATCCGGAGCTGGAGGCAAGTGGATGGCCTCCTCCGTCAAGAAGAGAGATATCAAGGAGCTCCGGGAGGCCGGATATCTGGCCAAGGAGATTGCTCACCGACTCCCGGCCAAGGGACAGATCGTCCCTACTCCAGAGCCCCACGAGAGGGTTGTGTTTCTTACACATTTTGACAGCGGGCTGGGCTTCCCTCTTCACCCATTCGTCCGTGGACTGATGTTTTACTACGGGCTAGACTTCTATGACCTAACCCCCAACTTCATTCTCAACATCACGGCATTCATTGTCATGTGCGAGGCCTTTCTCGGCATCCCACCTCATTTCGGCCTATGGCTGAAGACTTTCAATGTGAAGCCGAAGGTGGTGAGCGGCCAACAAGCAGAGTGCGGAGGCGCCATGGTGGGCAAGATGCCCAACGTCACCTGGCCTGAAGTCTCATTCGCAGAGACGGTGAAGGGGTGGCAATCAGGGTGGTTCTATATCACCGAGCCACGCGACGCGAACTGGGCGGCAGCCCCCGAATTCTGATCCGGAATCCCGATGCGGCTCACCTCCTAGCAAGAGAGGGGCCTAACCTGGGGTCCCTCGGACGAGCTGACTGGGCTCTAGACGTGCGTCCAGAACATGATAGACAGGAAGATCAAGCTTGTCAATATGGTCCAGGCTCATTCGTCGGGTCCTTCCGTGCCAACGCCGGACTTGCTATCTGTGGGAGTATGATCCGGCCAAGCACCAGACGCTACTAGAGCTCTTCGGCACGACGCACGAAGAAATATGGAAAGTGCTCTTCAAGGCCGGCGAGATGCCACCGCCCACGACCGAAGATCGCGGGCTTAGCTTAAAACGCCAGGCTAACTCGGTAAGTTCTTTTAATGTTTTCAAGGTGTGCCCTTTACTAGCATATTTTGAGAAAAAGCCTGAGCTTTCCTACCCATGTTTTTAGGCCTGGATCAAGGTAGCAGAGGGGATTAACTGTCCGGCTCCACTGCCCGAAGACCAAGAATTCCCATTACTAACGAGAATGCTTTTTCCGGGACCTTATGAGGTGCCAGAGAAGACGGCCAAGAAAGCGGCAAAAGGGGCCAAGAAGGGCCCTCGCCGCAAAGGCGCTCCGGATGTGATGTCCGAAGACGAGACTTCCTCTTCGTCTGCTGACGACAACGACGAAGAGGAAGAAGAAAACGACTCCCCACCTGAAGTGGGGAGGAAGAAGACAGTGGCCCCCACAAATCCGGAGGCGAAAGCGCCTAAGAGGGTTAAAGGCTCCCTCGCAGATAACTCCACGTGGGATGTTGATAGCAATCCGGAGCGACCTCGCCGGACCAAGCCTCGGCCCGCCTCGTAAGTACCAGAGTCCAAAAACGTCTGGCCTTCCCGATTTGTAATATTGATATATCTTAAACCTTGTCATTGCAGTCCGGCACGCGATGGCTCCCCGCGATCCTCGACAGAGGGGTCGCTAGACTCAAAGGAGATGGCTAGCATGTCTCCGCCACCTGCTCATTCCGTCTCTCCCAAGGGTGATGACGTGGTGTCGCAAAAGCCCTTCCCCGGCCGGGGGGAGTTTCCGAAGATCATCGGGGTGGCGCCCCAGGATGATTCCTCTACCACCGGGCACATGGGGGAAAAAGCCCCTATGGGGACTGGTGACGGGGGCCGAGTTCCCTTCGGACCTCAGCCGGATACCATTCCGGAGATCTACGCGGCTCCGGAGTCCAGCGAACGGCATTCCCCAAAAGGAGGGAATGTGCCTGTTTTGCCGGTGACCTCTGTCCAACCAGAGGCACCGGATAATCTACTGGAGGCGCTATGAGGCGCCTTTATTGTGGATGAACACTGTGCCCTTATGGGCACGGTAATAGAGAAGGTTCAGTTCGTCAAAAGCGGACTGACCGAAGCCTGCACTAGCCTTCTAACGGGCTTTGAGGTAAGTAATGTGGATGTAGGAAGAATATCACAGTATAGACAGTAGCCCCTGATGCTCTGTTTGGTGTTCGGGAAGAAAAAGCCGAACAGAGGATCAAGAATAAATATCGCAGGAGTCTAACATAAGTTGTTTATGTGAATAAGCAGGTATCGCTGCAGGCTGCCACCGCTCATGCTGTGGAGGTCTCTGGACTGAAGCAGAAACTGGAGCGGGCCGAGGAGGAGCTCGGCCTCGTGAAGAAGCAGCTGGAGGATAGCCAAGGTATGCAGTAACCTGCAGGTACATTTTAAGAAAAATGAATGGTCCATCCGGACTAAAGTGTCATAAACTTTATTAGGGGCCACGTCCGAGGTGGCAGCCCTTAAGAAGGCGTTAGCCGAGGCCGAGGACAAAGCGGCCAAGGAACACGCCGCGCGTGACAAGCACAAGGCCCGGGTTGGCGAGGCGCAGCAAGAGCTCCAGGACGCGGTCAAGAGGTTTGAGTCCTTGGAGCGCGATTGTAAGGCGCAAGAGTCCGAACTGGCGAAGGCCCGCCAGAGCGCACAGGATGCACGAGCTGAAGCCCAGAACGCCCTCCAGGAAATTCAGGCGGCCAAGAAGATTACGGCGGGTAAGTCTTTCACCATGCAAAGCAAGTATGTAGAAGAAACATTCCTTGTACTGATCCGAATTTGGGTTTTCCAGGGGCGTTTATAGATCTGTCGTGTAGTATATCAGATGCTGCCGAGCATTATAGAGCCGAAGAAGGGATGTCTACGGAGAAGCTATTATGGTCTCAACATCTTGGACCCGAACATCCGGTGCCCTTTAGTGACCAGCTGAAGCAGTTGGTCGAGCTGCACAGGTCGGCAGAGCTAGCCATGAAGGACCTGATAGTCCGGTTGTGGCCTGCCGAGCCTATACCTAGCAGCTACTTCGGGCTTGTTAAGCGGCTTGTAAGTGCCTGTCCGCGGCTCGAAGCCGTGAAGCGGTCGGTCTATATTGAAGGTGCGCGTAGGGCATTTGCCCGCGTCAAGACGCATTGGGCAAAGCTGGATGCCAAGAAGCTGGTGACCGAGGGGCCGCCGGAGGGAAAGGAGCATCGTCGACCCGAGCTATATTTTGATGGTGTCCTGGAGGGGTCTCGCCTTGTGGCGGAGCAATGTTCGAAGGATGTTATATTCCCATGAGAACATGTATTATCATGTCCTGTAATATGGTACAATGATGTTATGTAATGTAATGCTTGCGATTTAGATTTTACCTCCTGTGCGGCCGTTTATGAAATCTGAGGGTTGACCAGTCATCGGCTTCTGCCCCCACGTAGATAGTATGGGGGTGTTCGAGATAAATCTAAACACTCTTTACTCCACATTCTGGTCCTTAAAGGAGGTGTTTAGCACAACGAACAAGGCAATCAGACTATGCGGCCTTTACCGCCCTCACTTAGCCATAGGAGTTTGACAATTAAGAAAGTCGGCGAAGCCCCTGGTATTCGGAAGGCCGAACTAGGGGCGTTATACACGCCTAATCGGAGGAACCGATTCTTCGCAAGAAATGGAAAAAAATTCTAACGATTTGGAACCTCTCGAACAGCTGACCAGCTCTCGCCGCATCATGACAGTCAGTTTTCGGCTTTCTCTACTGAGGTGCTCGTCCGGAAGAACCGGGACACAATCGCAGTAGTTCTCCCTTTACTACCCTAGCCAATATAGCAGAACGTAAGGTAGTAAGCACAAGAGCCGGGCAACCCAACTATTGACCAAAGACATGATTCGGAGCCGATGCATATAATGCTATAAGTTTGGGGTGCCAAACTATACTATAAAAGTGTTCGGACTTTTATTGCCGTAATGCGGGGCGTAATGAAGCCCCTGGCATAGTAATACGTACCATGGTGTACGTGTGCAATGAGTAATAAATACAAAGGTGAGGAAACAGGAAAATTAAGTAATAAGCTGACGCCACCATTTATTCACCATTGTGATGTAATTAGTACGTCGAGACGTACTTTGTGCAAGTAATGCGATAAGCAAGTAAGGCTATCTAACATGCCGTGACCAAGGGCGAGTTGCGTATGGGTATGTAAAACAGGTATGGCGATCATTAGCAGAGACTACCTGGGGATTCCCTTGTACGCCAGAGCTCCTTGCTTCCTTGGTGTGTTCTGCATGCGGGCCGTCCTAATAGACCTCAAAAGAGAGAAAAAACCCGAAATGAAAAAGAAAAAGTAAAGGCATGCGAATCCCAGGGGCGGTCGAGCCGCACTGTGGATCGCGAGCCAGTTATGCCTCCGTCAGTACCCATGGGGTTTTGAGTGCGTAGTTATGTACGCGCGGTACGAATGACATTCCCTCATCGGGGCTGGGACGGAGGCCAAATTGTTAATTCGGTTCTTGACGAGCCGAGCTGTCCTGTTGCAGTGTAGTCCGGACCCTCTTAATGATGTCCAGGGGCTCGGCAGCCGGATTGTAGTGCTGCTTGAGAAGGCTGCTCTGTGCTTCGGCTTCTAGGGCGGCTGTGTGCTCCTCTATACGGAGGGAGCGTTCCGTGTTTCCATTGACTGTAATGACGTGCGTGGACCGGGCATCTTGAGCTTGAGATAAGCATAATGTGGCACCGCGTTGAATCTAGCGAACGCGGTTCGTCCGAGCAGTGCGTGATAGCCGCTGCGGAATGGGACGATATCGAAGATTAGTTCTTCATTTCGGAAGTTATCCGGGGAACCGAATACTACCTCCAGCGTTATTGAGCCCGTACAACGGGCCTCTACGCCTGGTATGACTCCTTTAAAGGTAGTCTTCGTGGGCTTGACTCGTGAGGGGTCGATGCCCATTTTACGTACTGTATCCTGATAGAGCAGGTTGAGGCTGCTACCACCGTCCATTAGGACTCGTGCCAGGTGAAATCCGTTGATGATTGGGTCGAGTACCAGTGCGGCTGAACCGCCATGACGGATACTGGTTGGATGATCTTGACGATCAAAGGTGATCGGAAATGACGACCATGGGTTGAATTTTGGGGCGACTGGCTCTACCTCATAGACGTCCCTGAGTGCGCGCTTGCTCTCCCTTTTGGGGATGTCTGTAGCATATATCATGTTCACCGTTTTGACTTGAGGCGGGAATTTCTTCTGCCCCCCCCCCCAGTGTTCGGCTGCCGGGGCTCCTCGTCATCGTCCTTGCTCTGCGATTCCCCTTCCTTGTTTCCGCTATTTACCTTGCTAGCTTGCTTAAAGACCCGACAATCTCTGTTAGTATGGTTGGCCGGTTTGTCTGGGGTGCCATGTATCTGGCACGGACGATCGAGTATGCGTTCCAAGCTGGATGGTCCTCCGCCGTTCCTTTTATAGGGCTTCTTTCGCTGGCCGGACTTGGAGCCACTGAATCCGGCGTGAACTGTAGTGTCATTGGTGCTATCACCATTGCTTCGGCGTTTGTGTCTGTTGCGTCGGAGCTTGCTTGTGCTGTTTTTGGCCTCAAAGGGGCCTGCTTTGTTGGCTGTGTTTTTACTGCAAGCCAGCCAACTATCCTCATCTGCGCAAAAGCGGGTCATAAGTGCCGTGAGGGCTGCCATGGACCTCGGCTTTTCTTGGCCGAGGTGGCGTGCTAGCCATTCGTCACGGATACTGTGTTTAAAGGCAGCTAGGGCTTCAGCATCCGGGCAGTCGACGATCTGGTTCTTTTTGGTTAGGAACCTAGTCCAGAATTTTCTGGCTGATTCTCCAGGTTGTTGAACTATGTGGCTTAAGTCATCGGCATCAGGCGGCCGGACATATGTACCATGGAAGTTGTCAAGGAAGGCCTCTTCCCAGCTGTCGATGGAATTTTCAGGCAGGCTATTTAACCAGTGTCTAGCTGGTCCTTTGAGCTTTAGTGGGAGGTATTTGATGGCGTGGAGGTCATCTCCACAGGCCATGTGGATGTGGAGAATAAAGTCCTCGATCCATACTGCGGGATCGGTTGTTCCGTCGTATGATTCAATATTGATGGGTTTGAACCCCTAGGGGAATTCGTGATCCATTACTTCATCTATGAAGCAAAGAGGGTGTGCGGCGCCTCTATATCGGGCCGCATCGCGCCGCACCTCCGATGGAGTCCGCCTGCGGTTATCGGCCCGGATGTGACTGGGTTTGTCACGTCCGAATAGGTAGCCGTTGTCGCGACTCGAAGAACGTCCTCGCGATCCGTAGATTGATCTGGTGTGTCCTACTCTCTTGTCCAGGTCTTGCCGAAGGTCGTATGTATAATCCCGAGCTGCTGTGTCTCTGCTTTTGCGTGGTGGGGCGGGCTGTTGTTCGGCCTGAGTTGCCGCTTTGTCCCGACCGCGGGGCGATCGGTCCGCCGCACTATCACGACTGTGTGGTGGTCGCTCCGCATTGCGCGAGGGGGTATGGGCTCCGGCACCTCCTCATCGAACTGAGGTAGCAGTCTCCGTTTCGGGTAGCTCTTGGCTGGGCGCTTGAGGCCGTATTCTTCGGCTGCCAGGACGTCAATCCATCTATCAATGAGCAGGTCTTGATCGGCTTGGAGCTGTTGCTGCTTCTTCTTCAGGCTTCTTGCAGTGGCTATTAGCTGGCGCTTGAAGCGCTCCTGCTCGAGGGGTGCCTCAGGCACGATGAAGTCCTCGTTGCCGAGGCTCTCCTCATCCTCGGAGGGTGGACGATAACTATCGTCATCCGGGTTACTGGGCATGGCCTATTTATCAGGGTTAACTTGCTCATTGTCTTGTTCCTCCTGTTCGGATGTTGCTCCAACAGGGTCTTCATTGTTTTCGGCGTCATCCGGAGTGCTATTTTCTCCGGCGCTAGTGTTGCCGTCTTTTGAGCGGCGTGGCTTAGAGTGGCGTTTAGGGCGCCGGCGCTTGGACTGTGTCTCAGAAGGTTTATTCGCATCTGGGTCTTCTTTGTCATCGCCGCTAGATTCTTTGGGTGTATCAACCATGTACACGTCGTATGAAGTGGTGGCCGTCCAATGTCCAGTGAATGGCGGGTCTTGGCCTTGCTCCTTATCAGCATCGTCGTCCATACCGTCGATGTCTTCGGAGCCATAATAAAGCACACCGGTTAAATCTCGATAGTGGCTATGAAGTGGGGGTGGGTGGGAAGCAAAATTCTCAGTTGTCAGCCCCTAGTTCGAACCGGACATAGTTCGGCTATGAGTCCCCTGCCAAGGACAGGTTCTTTAAATACTTTAGCACATCGCCCAAAGGTGAGTGCTGGAAGATGTCTGCGGCGCTAAATTCGAAAATCGATAGCCGATCCAACTCGGTGTCCGCAGGCGTTCGTGGTTCGGAACTTATGGCCGGAGATGAGTCCGGAGTTCCACCAACGCGAGTATTGCAAGGTGTCGAGTCTGTGTGCGGCTCCAACACCGCGGGCTCCGTGGCCTCGGATGGCACGATCTGCTCCGGCTCTAAGGTCGTCGCAGCAACAGGAACCATCTCCTGGACGTGGTCCGATGACAGATTTAAGTCATGTTCATCGGAGCGAGGGGAAGCGATCATCGTGGTCTCAAATCCGTTGAAGATCAAGTCTCCATGGATATCCGCAACATAGTTCAAGCTTCCGAATCTGACCTGGTGGCCAGGGGCGTGGCTATCGATCTACTCCAGATGGCCAAGCGAGTTGGCCCGCAGTACGAAGCCGCCGAATACGAAAATCTGTCTGGGGAGGAAGGTTTCTCCTTGGACAGCGTCACTATCGACGATTGAAGGGGCCATCGAACCTTTCATCGACGGCACAGTGGAACTCTCAATGAAAGCACCAATGTCGGTGTCAAAACCGGCGGATCTCGGATAGGGGTCCCGAACTGTGGATCTAAGGTCGATGGTAACAGGAGACGGGGGACACGATGTTTACCCAGGTTCGGGCCCTCTCTATGGAGGTAATACCCTACTTCCTGCTTGATTGATCTTGATGAATATGACTATTACAAGAGTTGATCTACCACGAGATCGTAATGGCTAAACCCTAGAAGTCTAGCCTGTATGAATATGGTAATGAGTATATGCCTTCCGGACTAACCCCTCCGGTTTATATACACATCGGGGGGATCTAGGGTTCACAAAGAGTCTGTTACATAAGAAGGAATCTTCATAGTTGATCGCCAAGCTTGCCTTCCACGCCAAGGAGAGTCCAATCCGGACACGGGTACGGTCTTCGGCCTTCACGTCTTCACAGCCCATCAGTCCGGCCCATGGATAACAGGCCGAGCGCCCGAGGACCCCTTAGTCCATGACTCCCTCAGCGGTGGTGGGGCCTCGCCCAACGAAGAAAACTCGACGCGGGTGGGGGCGGGGGTGGCGGAGGAACACAGGCGGTGGGGGCCGGTGGTCCGGCCGGCGGCCCGTGTGGTGTTCTGTATGGGAAGAATCAGAGACGAGGAAAAAGAAGGGTTAGGAGACGTAGGATCTTCATCCAACCGCCTGAAATGGTCGACTGACCCAAATGACAAAAGTCACGCGACTTGCATGCAAACATGCCTTTATATTCAGTACCATGATCGTACCTGCTTAGCACTGCTCCTGAATCCATCAAACTAAACAACGTGCCACTCATAAATCCAAACTTGTTGCTCAAGTACGAATCTGATATGATGCTGATATTACTAAAACAGATAACATTTAATTGGTCAGCTAATGTTCCTACTTTACTTTCGAAAAAGCACGTGCACCACATATAGAGAGACAGCAGGGAGTTGCTTTCTTAATGCGCTCTGGTTCATCATGTGTGGGCACTACGCAACGAACGTTTTATTATCCAAAATCTGCTTGCTCTTCTTTACCATGTTCCTCTTTCGTTCTTCTTTAATAAGTACTCCCTCCGTTCCTAAATACAAGTATTTGTATAGATTCCACCATGGACTACATATGGAGCAAAATTAGTGAATCTACACTCTAAAATGTATCTGGATACATCTGTATGTGATCCATAGTGGAAATCTCTACCAAGACTTATATTTTGGAATGGAGGGAGTATGATAGTAGTACGGTATGTTCCTTGTAGTGAAGATGAGTAGGGACATTTGCAGTGTAGAGGTCTATACGGTCGGTTGTGATGGACACTTTGAACTCTTCGGGCCTCTTTGATTCGTAGGATTTTGTAAACATGGGAATAGGATTTGTAGTGGCCTGCCCACTTGAATCCTATAAGAATAGCAAGGAAATGCGGGGAGCTGTGTCGCCTTTGAGAGTTACACTGATATTAACAGTACCGCACCTTCAGTTGAAGAGAGCTGGTATCCGAAGCCTTTCTAGCCGTACCGGCAATACTAACACATATATTCCAGCAAGTTCCACTTTACTGATTTTACTCTGATGCTTACGGTTTGCCCGCTATATCTACACTATGATCGGTGTAGCTGCTTTGTGTCGCACTAGCAGCAGTCCACTCTTGAAGCTAAACACCGCAGTGACTTACAAAATTGGCACCAAGGCATTGAGTGCCATTCTGGATGCAATGAAACTCATACGCTCCCCACCTGTTGATTCTTGTTCAGAATATGGTCCTAATGACTATTCTAACCTCGAGGAGTCAAAGGCAGATGGCCTGTCCTGTTCACCCATCAAGGTGCCTGTTCTAATTTGGCAAGGTTTTATTGATTGCGCGTATATTGCATATGTTGTCTTGCATTTCTTCTACTTTGTTGCACCGCCATCTGCTTAGTTTACTCATCATATATGTCGAGATGCCATGCCCATCCATTATCAATACATATTCCATCTGTCATACCATGTTTTTCCACTCAAATGTTGTTCTTGTGCATCAGACATCAAAAAGGAAGAGGGTGATTGCCGAACCTGAAGGAGCACCAGCAAAGTCCTTGAAAAACGTGGTGGTGCCGGAGAAATCAGACAGCACCCCACTTATACTAGCTGTACAACCAGTGACACAAAATGTAGGACCGACTCCAGCAGACTGTACCCATACTTCACTGGCCACACCACTAGCCCCACCACACATGACCTGCACTCCAGCAAAAGGTATACCGATTTCAGTTGCCATAGCACCAGCCGTACCACAGAAAAATCCCACTCCAGCAAAAAGTACAGCAAGTCCGCCGGCCGAAGACCTATCCCAACTGCAGAGACGGCCAATTCCTGCAGATTGGAACCCCATTCCAGTTATTCCCAGTTTAAAAGACAATGCTTTCAATGTTGTTAGGGACTACGTGCATATATTCCCATCATGGGAAGATTATAGTGAAGACAAACACCATTTTCACATCTTCCTGTCCAACTTACGTGTAAGTGCTATTATTCATGGTTATTATTTTCCTGTTTTCTGCTTATTGAACACATCAATGATTTACATTACATTATTGTAAGTGGGCAAGGGTCAATCTGGATAGTCATGACGAGCAAAGCTTGCTTGTGCTTTTCAAGGAAGCATTGCAGCAGTATCGGTGTTACCTGAGGAAATCACACTTTGATGGCAAGTCTATAGACGAATTTCCGGTGAAGTCTCATGTGCTAAATTTAGAAGACATTGAATGGAAAAACCTTGTTATGCACTGGCCTCGTTCCCAGGATGAGGTACTGTCTATGAAATCACATGACAATTTGAACTTCTACTTTTCCGCATGTGCCTTACGGATCTTTTTTGCAGGAAATCTGCTCGAAGACAAATTCCAGTTTGAAAAGAACGACAGGATATCGCCAATATGCTGCCCGCTGCTTTGCTCTTGTTAGTACCTGTTGTCCTGTATCACTGTACTTGCATACATACCTGGTTCATTATGTGACAGCAGTATGCATGATAGCTTGCTTATCAATTGTTCGCTCCAAATTATCTTATCTGTATAAATGGTTACATTAGTGTAGAATATATCCAATGCCAATAAAAAAATTTAGCTCTGCATTGTTCTGGTAAGTACTTGCTGTCCTTTATCAGTGTACTTATATTGACAGGTAGTTCTTCATGTACCATCACTCTGCAGCTTATTTTCCTTTGCCCTCCATTTTCTACACATCAGATCTATATTTACTCTTACCATAAGGTTGGATAACACCGATGGTACTGAAGAAGTTTAGCTGTGCATTGCTCTTGGTTGTACCTTTTGCCTGTATCGCTGTACTTACATTTATAGCTACTTGGTTATGTAGCATCACTCTTCATCTTATCTTAAATATTCTCCATTTTTTCTTATGTTATCACATCTATATTTACTCTTAACAAAATGTAGAATCAAGGCAATGCTTATGAAGAAGATTCTGTGGTAAACTTCTTGAATTGCCCCCCCCCCCATCAGCATGGACAAGGGCTTTATAGAGCCTGTCTTCACCAATAATGTAAGTTTGTCCTTCTCAAGCCTTCAAACTTTGTTGTGTATATTTGGTTAGGCATGACTGCAACAGCTATTTATATTTGGTGTTTGCATCAAATTGCATGTTTAAAGTTTATTATGCAGTTCATAAACAAAAGTTTATCCTTCTCAATTTAAGTTTTCAGTTGTACAACCAAGTTCCTTCTTCATACCATGTAAATTAAACTATACATAGCAAGTGATCTTCTTTTGCACTGCATGTATGCTTCTGTTCTTGATCTGTAATCCAGTGGTGTGGTGAACCTACCCACTACAGCACAATGTCATATTCTGCAATGTCTTAACTATGAACAATGTCATATCATTCTAGTATTATTTAAACCGTCTCTTTATTTGCCAATCTGAAATGGGATAAATTGACAGCACACTAACCATTGACACTTATGAGTCCTTGATCTGTAATCGAGTGGTGTCGTGAAGCTGCCAACTCCTTCACAATGTCATTTCTTGCCATGTCTTGACCTGAACAATACCATATTGTGTTAATGCAATTTTAAACTGTGTCACTTTATTCGTTAGTAAGAAATGTGATGAATTGTCAGCACTGATACTTTTATCTGCAAAACCTGTCATCTGTCTGCTTGTTTATCTTTCAGAGTGAGGAGGATATAAGTGTTAAACATGCGCAGTCTCATCAGCTTGCTCAGCTGCTTGCGCTGCAGCTCCCAAGCAGGGCTAACCTTTCTTGAACTCTATTGAAGGGTTGTCTGTTTTGTATATTATTTTGTCGGCGTGTTTAGTTGCACTGGTGGCGATCTTTGATGCCCAGTGTATGTAATCTGCTGTATGCTTGTGCTTTATTATCATAGTGGCAAACTTTGATGCCCAGTGGATGTAATATGCCGAAATTTCTTTATTGTATAGTCTAGGTTTTTTCTTATTCATGATGCTACAGTTATTTTACTGTATATATATCCTGTCTTCGTAGTAAACCGGCCAAACCGTAAAATTACGGTACATAATCGGGCCGTCATGCAATCACGATGTAGGTTGGGCCTGAAACGTGCCGAACAGCTCACGGGCCGGCAGCAGCCCAAAATGGACCCCGGCCCATGATTGTGCCAATCAAATCACGGGCTTTTAACAGGCCAAAATTGTCTCGGTCCTTGTTTGGCCCAATCAGATTATCGGCTACGAGCAGGCCGGATGCAAACCGGGCCGTAGTTAGGCCCAACTATATGACAGGCTTTTAACAGGCCGAAATTAATATAGGGCCGAAATGTTAAATGGGCCCTTAACAGGCCGAAACTAATATCAGGCCGAATTACTAAATGGGCCTTTAGCAAGTGGGCCCAAAAGCATAGCGTCCAGTTGACGGGCCGAATCTGATATGGGTCATAATTTAGCCCAAAGCCTCTTAAAGGGCCGGACCTGAACTGGGTCGTAATTTGGCCCAGAACCTGGTAGGCTTTTAACGGGCCGGATCTCATATGGGCCATTTTTAGGCCCGGAACGTGGCAGGCCATTAATAGACCTGATCAAATATGGGCCGGCATTTGGCCCAAAACATGGCAGCCAGTTAATGGGCCGACCTACTAGGGTCCTCAAAATCTTGTGGGCCTACAGCTGGGCCGGCCCATTAATGTCGTCGAAATCTCGTGGGCCTTTAGCTGGGCCGGCCCATTATGGTCCACGAAAATCTTGTGGGCCTTCACTTGGGCTGGCCCATTATGGCCCGCAAAAATCTTGTGGGCCTTTACCTGGGCCGGCCCATTATGGCCCGCAAAATCTTGTGGGCCTTTAGCTGGGCCAGCCCATTATGGTTAGCAAAATCTCGGGGGCCTTTAGCTGGGCCGGCCCATTATGGTCCGCAAAATCTTGCGGGCCTTTAGTTGGGCTGGCCCATTTAAACTTTATGGGCCACTTTTGGGCCGGTCCACGTGTCAACATATCATAGGCGCATCTCGCCCATTGGATGAGTGACACCTGTGCCAACGGTGAGCCGACACGTGTTTCCTCCAGCCAATGATGATTTTACACGTGGAAAATCCCCATTGGTCGGGGCTGTTAACAGGTTATCGGATCCAAAACCGGACCCGATAGCTTAACGGCGTTCCGTTACGGTGGATGCCACGTGTCGGTCACCCTTGACGAAAGCACTTCTGTGCCGCGCGATTTATCGTCATGGAAGTGGACACTTCCGTGATGATAATTTTGGTAATGTCATGGAACACTTCTACGACAGCACATGTATGACTATCTTGATTCTGTCATAAAATCGTAATGGATGTACATGCATGACAAAAAACGCGACCTACTGTGACAAACACGTATCATCACGGAAGTGTATTTTTTTGTAGTGGAGATAAGAGAGATAGAGGGGGATACACACAATACAAAACAATAGCTTTGAAGAAATAGATTTTTATATTGTGGTTGTCGGAAAATCATCAAACAAATGATAGCTCACAATCGTCGCATCTAACGTAAGTATATAACCGGGGTTTGGTCTTCTTCTGATCGTGCTTGCTGATCTTCTCAAGTTCTTCTGCCATGTCATTTTTGTTGACGCAAAGTTTCTCGTGACGTCCTTTAATATTCTGGAGCTGCGTTCCAAACTTCTGGGTAACATCCTTGGCATGAACCATGGTCCTACTGTCCTTCAGTTCCTGACAAATCTTCGGTATCTCGAGGTTTTGCTCCTCCAGCTTGTCTACTTTCAGCTTCTGGGTCCCGAGTTCTTCACGAAATGCTTCCTTGTCAAATACGGCTTCCTGAAGGTCCATCTTAATACTCCAGATCCTGGCAATACACCAGCTAAGGTTAAAACTTCATCTTTTGCTGATAGGTGCTCCATTAGCCCTTTTGTCATCCAATCCTTCCGAAGAAATGCATGCTTAACTCAGCACGGTGACAATAGCATAGGCGGGCGATAACATCATGGATAGCCGTGTTTATGCCCATGTCATTGCCATGAGCTATCATTCCATAGTTGATATCTCCTGCCTTAGGGTTTTGTTGACAAAAACTTTGAGTTTTTTAACGCTCTATGTTCCGGTCCTTCGCTGACACACCTTGATCTCGGGTAATGACAGATTTCAATAGTCTGACAAGTTCCATCAGGGTAGCCTTCCTCATACCAATCAGGAAATTCTTCAGAGCCTTCAAATTTTCCTAGTCTTCGGAGTCTTCAACCGTTGTAGTTTCCATTATTCTAATGCCCAGTAAAATCCTATTTATTCCGAAGTGGTCTTAGTTGTCAGATATCTTGTACTTCTTGGAGTGGTCTCATCAGTCGAATCTTCGTGTGGTCAAAAGGGGAAAGGGGTATAGTCTAACTAAAAGCGAATATTTGATAAAGCTCAAAAAATAAGAGAGGTAAAAGATCTTTTTGAAAATAAAGTTTTAGAGAAAATCTTCTCCTAGGGGCTTGCCAGTTTCTAGGGGTAACTCCTACACTCAACATGTGCTCTGATACCATCTTGTAGCGACCCGATCCCAATGGATCGAAGTCTCTGTGCTTAAGTGCCATCCCTGGATCGGTATGCTGACACACACAGTACTCGAGGATTTATAACAGAGGTAAATCACATGTATAAAGTAACGTAAATACTATTACCTCAATCCATATAGCGGAAGTAACAACAAAGTTGTGGACTCCCAACAACACCAACGGCAAAGTTGAGTGTAGACAACGCAACCCTAACGTATCACTTACTCGTCGGATAATTCCTGCAACATGAGATGTTGCAACCATGTAGGTCAGTACATTGAATGTACTAGCAATTTCACACCATAGAATAATAATGGAAATGTCTATCACTATATGCATATTTGGCTGGTGGAGGCTCTAAGTTTAATTTTTGCATAAAGCTAATTTTTTCCTACAACAAAGGAATACATTTTTATTTACTACCAAGTTTATGCCATTATTGAGAAGGTAACCCCAACTCAATTCCAAAATTACCAAGTAATAATAATAATAATAACCCAACAAATTCATTAAGTAAAGTGATGAGATCAACCAATAATTCAAATACCAGATACTCAAAAATGTCCATAACCGGGGACACGGCTAATCATGATTAGTTTGTACACTCTGCAGAGGTTTGCGCACTTTTCCCCACAAGACTCGACCGCATCCATGATCGGAAGATCGAGACATAGCCTTTCTGAAGAGGTCCCCTTAACCGATAGATAGGCCGGTACACCTACAATTCCCCTACATCTGCTAGCCCATCATGGAAAGGTTTCCCACAACTTACTCAACTATGCCAGAGCCCATAATGGCTTGTGGCTACACACGGAAGTTTCTAGCATGAGTAATCTTATGATCCCTTTGAGCCTGGGTGACATTCCATAGGATGATCACACGGGTACCCCGGGATCTCCTACGACAACACTAGATTCCCCAAGTGCCCGGGCAAGCCACTGGTATCCCCAGGGTGCCCCAACCATTCCACCCAGATGTGTGTTAAAGTAGCCACCTTAAGTTTCCATTAGTTATTATCTCTCGCATCTTTCATGAATCTCACATACCAATCCCCGTCTACAAGCATGCCTAAGCAATATATGACATAATAAATATTCCCGCGGTGAATCAAAAAGGTAATAGGTTCCTACCTCATCAACTACATACCAATACCACATGCTCCCAACCCTACTCATGCAATCTTTGAGGGGGAAACTAATGCAAGTAAAAACTGGGTATAGGGAGAATATGATCATAGTGTGAACTTGCCTTGTACTGTTCATGAAGATTCTTCACACTCATAATTCCTGATAGTTCTACTCGTCACACTCTGATCAATCTATCGTGAGCAAGCAATTATAACCACACATAAGCAATCACTCAAAGATCTGAAAGAAACAAAGAAAACACTTCGGAGAACTTCAAAAAAAAGCATCAAATAAAGCTTCTAGTCAAAAACATATTTTTAACAGTAGCAAGATTATGTGATTTTGATATTAACAGAAATACATGTCAAGAACTTCGATTTGCAAAAAGAATCAATTAAATCTGAGTTATAAAACTCAAGTTATAGCCAAAACAAGTTTAAAATTGAATCTGATCTAATTCAAATTTTAAAATTCCAAAAGGTTGATTTAATGAGTTCTCTGGATAGTTGAAATCATGAAAATTAATTTGGCGTTGGTTTCACTGAATTTGGACAAACGTTGAAAAGTTGTGAGGGTTTGAAAACCAGGGGCTAAACTGAAAGAAACAAAACTACAACTAGGTCCCTGGCCACGTGGCAGAAAACTACTGGCCAAAGAGTGTTCGCTGCGGGGCTAAACCAGTGAACGATCGTTAAATAGAACATACCGGTTCGAAAAAAACCGATCTAATCTAGACCCTAGATCTAAGATCGGACAGATAGGAGCTTACCGCGGCGGTTGACGGCACCGGCGGTGAGGGAGACGGCGGTGGCGGTTTCGGCCTCGGACAAGGACGGCTGCTCCGAGGTCGGCAGCGACGGGCGGAGAGACAAAGGGGCGCTGCGCGGCAAGGCGAAGTCGAAGGTGGCGGCGGTTTCGGTCGAGGGCGGTGGTGGAGCGCGGGACAAGGCGGCAGCGCTGCGGCAGTGGCTCGAACTCCAGCGAGTGCGGGCGCGAGCTGCGGTGGCTGTGAGATGTGGCGGCGGCTGCGAGATGTGGAGGAGGGAGAGGTCCGGGGGTTCCCCCTTTTATATGCGGGAGGAGGCGGCAGTGGCTTGGAGGAGGGGGCGATGCGACGGGGAGTCCGGCAGCGACACGGGTGGCGGCCGGCGATGTCGTGGCCGAGGCGGATGAGGGAGTCCTTGACTAAGGGGTCCTCGGGCGTCCGGCCTGTTGGACATGGGCCGGACAAATGGGCTGTGAAGATACGAAGACCGAAGACTCTACCCATGTCCAGATGGGACTCTCCTTGACGTGGAAGGCAAGCTTGGTGACCACATATGAAGATTCCTTTCTCTGTAACCGATCTTGTACAACCCTAGTCCCCTCCGGTGTCTATATAAACTAGAGGGCTTAGTCCGTATAGATATACTCATAACCATAGTCATACATGCTAGACTTCTAGGGTTTTAGCCATTACAATCTTGTGGTAGATCAACTCTTGTAATACTCATATTCATCAAGATCAATCAAGCAGGAAGTAGGGTATTACCTCCATAGAGAGGGCCCGAACCTGGGTAAACATTGTGTCCCCCGTCTCATGTTACCACCGACCTTAGACGCACAGTTCGGGACCCCCTACCTGAGATCCGCTGGTTTTGACACCGACATTGGTGCTTT
Organism: Aegilops tauschii subsp. strangulata; assembly: GCF_002575655.3. Taxonomy (NCBI): domain Eukaryota; kingdom Viridiplantae; phylum Streptophyta; class Magnoliopsida; order Poales; family Poaceae; genus Aegilops; species Aegilops tauschii. The sequence continues at coordinate 62,468,472 of NC_053039.3, read as the reverse complement.
CATTGAGAGTTCCACTGTGCCGTCCCCAAAAGGTTTGATGGCTCCTTCAATCATTAACAACGATGTTGTCCAAGGGGAAACCTTCCTCCCCGGACAGATCTTCATGTTCGGTGGCTTCGCACTGCAGGCCAAATCGCTTGGCCATCTCGAGCAGATCGATAGCTACGCCCCTGGCCATCAGGTCAGATTAGGGAGCTTGAATTACGTTGCGGATATCCGTGGAGACTTTATCTTCGACGGCTTTGAGACCATGGAAGTCGCTCCCTGTCCCTACGGTGAACATGACTTAAATCTGTCACCGGTCCATACTCAGGAAATTGCACCTGTAACTACTCTGGCCCTAGATCCGGAGCAGATCGCGACATCCGAGGACGGGAAGCTCAATCCCGCCACGGGAGCCGCAGACTCCACGGCGTTGGATCCGCACTCAGACTTAACCTCATTTGATATCCGTGTCACCGGAACCTCCGACTCGTTTCCGGCTATAAGTTCCGAACCATGTGCGTCCGCGCATGTCGAGTAGGACCGGTCATCGATCGCCGAATTCAGCACCGCGGACATCTTCTGGCACTCGCCTTTAGGCAACGTGCTCAATTCATTAAAAAATCTATCCCTAGCAGGGGACTCTCAGCCGAATTATATCCGGTTTAAACTGGAGGCTGATGATGGAGAATTTTGTTTCCCACCCACCGCCCACTTCATAGCCACTGTCGAAGACCTAACCGATACGCTTGACTATGACTCTGAAGACATCGACGGTATGGACGACGATGCCGAAGAAGAGGAGGCCCAAAACCCGTCGTTCACCGGACGATGGACGACCACTTCTTCATATGATGTATACATGGTGGATGCACCAAAAGATAATAGCGGCGACGACAAGGAGAACCCAGCGAAGGATGACCCTCCTAAGACACAACCAAAGCGCCGTCTTCAGCGGCGGCGCTCTAAATCGCGCCGCAGCAAGGACAGCAACACCAGCACAGGAGATGATAACACAGAAGACACAGAAGACCCCGACGAACAAACTGCCGAACAAGACAATCGGGAAGATGGGCAAGTCAGCCCTGATGAACAGGCCATAGAAGAAGACTCGGAGGACGGTAGTTATCATCCGCTCTCCGAGGAGGAGGTGAGCCTTGGCAACAAAGATTTCATCGTGCTTGAGGAACCTCTCAAGCAGGAGCGCTTTAAGCTTCAGCTAATAGCCATTGCGAGGAGCCTGAAAAGAAGCAGCAGCAGCTTCAAGCTGATCAAGACCTGCTCAATGACAGATGGACCGATGTCCTCGCAGCCGAGGAATACGGCCTTAAACGCCCAGCCAAAAGTTACCCGAAGCGCAAATTGCTACCTCAGTTCGATGACGAGGCGCCAGAGCCCGCACTAGCATCGCGCAATGCGGTTGACCGACCACCGCCCGGTCGGGATAAAACGGCGACTCGAGCCAAAAACCAGACTGTCCCACCTCGTCGTGAAGGCAGGGATAAGACAGCTCGGGGTTATACATATGACCTTCGTCAAGACCTGGACAGTAGAGCAGGACATACAAGATCGATCTACGAATCGCGAAGACGTGCCCTGACACGCGAGGACGGCTATATATTCGGACGTGACAAACCTAGTCACGCCCGGGCCGAAAACCGCAGACGGACTCCATCGGAGCTATGTCGCGATGCAGCCCGATATAGAGGCGCTGCACACCCTCTTTGCTTCACTGACGAAGTAATGGATCATGAATTCCCTGAAGGGTTCAAACCCGTAAACATCAAATCATACGATGGAACAACCAATCCCGCGGTATGGATCGAGGATTTTATTCTCCACATCCACATGGCCCGCGGCGATGATCTTCACGCCATCAAAATCCCACTAAAACTCAAAGGGCTAGCTCGGCACTGGCTAAACAGTCTGCCTGGAAATTCTATTGGCAGCTGGGAGGACTTGGAAGAAGCTTTCCTTGACAACTTCCAAGGTACATATGTCCGGCCACCAGATGCCGATGACTTAAGTCACATAGTCCTACAGCCTGGAGAGTCAGCCAGGAAATTCTGGACTAGGTGAGGGAGTCCTGGACTAAGGGGTCCTCAGACGTCCGGCCTTTTAGTCGTGGGCCGGACTGATGGGCTGTGAAGATACAAAGACCATAGACTCTACCCGTGTCCTGATGGGACTCTCTTTGGTGTGGAAGGCAAGCTTGGCGATCAAATATGTAGATTCCTTTCTCTGTAACCGACCTTGTGTAACCCTAGATCCTCCCGGTGTCTATATAAACCGGAGGACTTAGTCCGGAGGAGAGAGACTCATTACCATAGTCATACAGGCTAGACTTCTAGGGTTTAGCCATTACGATCTCGTGGTAGATCAACTCTTGTAATACTCATATTCATCAAGATCAATCAAGCAGGAAGTAGGGTATTACCTCCATAGAGAGGGCACGAACCTGGGTAAACATTGTGTCCCCTGTCTCCTGTTACCATCGACCTTAGACGCACAGTTCAGGACCCCCTACCTAAGATCTGCCGGTTTTGACACCGACATTGGTGCTTTCATTGAGAGTTCCACTGTGTTGTCCCCAAAAGGTTTGATGGCCCCTTCAATCATCGACAACGATGTTGTCCAAGGGGAAACCTTCCTCCCCGGACAAACCTTCGTGTTTGGCGGCTTCGCACTGCGGGCCAACTCACTTGGCCAGCTGGTGCAGATCGACAGCTACGCCCTTGGCCATCAGGTCAGATTCGGGAGCTTGAACTACGTCGCGGACATCTGCGGAGACTTGATCTTCGATGGATTCGGGACCGCGGCAGTCGCTCCCCGTCGACACGATGAGCATGACTTAAATCTGTCATCGGACCACACTCAGGAAATCGCACCTGTAACCCCTCTGGCCTTAGATCCGGAGCAGATCGCGCCATCCAAGGACGGGAAGTTCAACCCCGCCATGGAGGCCGCAGACTCTGCGGTGTTGGAGCCGCACACAGACCTAACCTCGGGTGAGGCCTGTGTCATCGGAACCTCAGACTCGTTTCCGGCTATAAGTTCCGAGCCATGTGCCTCCGCATATTCGATCGCCGAATTCAGCGCCTTGGACATCTTCCAGCACTCACCTTTAGGCGATGTGCTAAACTCATTAAAGAATCTATCTCTAGCGGAGGACTCTTAGCCGAATTATATCCGGTTTGAGCTGAAGGCGGATGATGGAGAACTTCGTTTCCCACCCACCGCCCACTTCATAGCCACTGTCGAAGACCTAACCGACACGCTCGATTACGACTCCGAAGACATCGACGGTATGGACGACGATGCCGGAGACGAGGAGGCCCAAAACCCGCCGTTCACTGGACGATGGACGGCCACTTCCTCATATGACATATACATGGTAGATGCGCCAAAAAAATAGCGGCGATGACAAGGAAATCCTAGCGAAGGAGGACCCTCCTAAGACACAACCAAAGCGCTAGCGTCGGTGGCGCCGCTCTAAATCGCGCTGCAGCAGAGACAGCAACACCGGCACAGGAGGCGACAACACTCCGGATGGTGCCGAAGACACAGAAGAACCCGATGAACAAACTGCCGAACAAGACAATCGGGAAGATGGGCAAGTCAGCCCTGACGAACAGGCCATAGAAGAAGACTCGGAGGACGGTAGTTATCATCCGCTCTCCGAGGAGGAGGTGAGCCTCGGCAATGAAGACTTCATCGTGCCTGAAGAACCTCTTGAGCAGGAGTGCTTTAAGCTTCAGCTAATAGCCACTGCGAGGAGCCTGAAAAAGAAGCAGCAATAGCTTCAAGCTGATCAAGACCTGCTCAATGACAGGTGGACTGATGTCCTGGTAGCCGAGGAATACGGCCTTAAACGCCCAGCCAAAAGTTACCCGAAGCACAAATTGCTACCTCAGTTTGATGACGAGGCGCCAGAGCCCGCACCAGCATCATGCAACGCGGTTGATCGGCCACCGCGCGGTCGGGATAAAACGGCAACTCGAGCCAAAAACCAGACTGTCCCACCTCACCGTAAAGGCATGGATAAGACAGCTCGGGGCTATACATATGACCTCCATCAAGACCTGGATAGTAGAGCAGGACATACAAGATCGATCTACGGATCGCGAGAACGTGCCTTGACACGCGAGGACGGCTATCTATTCGGACGTGACAAACCTAGTCACGCCCGGGCTGAAAACCGCAGACGGACTCCATCGGAGCTACGTCGCGATGCGGCCCGATATAGAGGCGCCGCACACCCTCTTTGCTTCACTGACGAAGTAATGGATCATGAATTCCCAGAAGGGTTCAAACCCGTAAACATCGAATCATACGATGGAACAACCGATCCCGCGGTATGGATCGAGGATTTATTCTCCACATCCACATGGCCCGCGGGGATGATCTTTACGCCATCAAATACCTCCCACTAAAACTCAAAGGGCCAGCTCGGCACTGGCTAAACAGTCTGCCTAAAAATTCTATTGGCAGCTGGGAGGACTTGGAGGAAGCTTTCCTTGACAACTTCCAAGGTACATAGGTCCGGCCACCAGATGCCGATGACTTAAGACACATAGTCCAACAGCCTGGAGAGTCAGCCAGGAAATTCTGGACTAGGTTCCTAACTAAAAAGAACCAGATCATCGACTGTCCGGATGCCGAAGCCCTAGCAGCCTTTAAACATAGCATCCGTGACGAATGGCTCTCCCACTACCTCGGCCAGGAAAAGCCAAAGTCCATGGCAGCCCTCACGACACTTATGACCCGCTTCTGTGCGGGTGAGGATAGTTGGTTGGCCCGTAGCAAAAACACAGCAAGTGAAATAGGCACCTCCGAGGGCAAAATAGCAACGGCAAGCTCCGACGCAACAGACGCAAATGCCGAAGCAATGGTGACAACACCGAGGACAGGGCAGTCAATGCCGAATTCAGTGGTTCCAAGTCTGGTCAGCGGAAGAAGCCATATAAAGAAACAATCAAGGACCATCCATCTTGGACCGCATACTCGATCGTCCGTGCCAAATCCATGGCACCCCTGATAAACCAGCCAATCATACCAACAGAGATTGTTGGGTTTTCAAACAGGCCGGCAAATTAAATGTCGAGAACAAAGAAAAGGGCTCACAAAGCGAGGACGATGACGAGGAGCCCCGGCAACCGAATACAGGGGGACAAAAGAAGTTTCCCCTAGGTCAAAACGGTGAACATGATATATGCTACACACATCCCCAAGATGGAGTGCAAGCGCGCGCTTAGGGACGTCTATGCGATAGAGCTAGTTGCCCCAAAATTTAATCCATGGTCGTCATGCCCGATCACTTTTGATCGACGGGACCATCCGACCAGTATCCGTCATGGCGGTTCAGCCGCATTGGTCCTTGACCCAATAATTGACGGATTCCACCTGACGCGAGTCCTTATGGATGGTGGCAGCAGCCTGAACCTGCCTATCAGGATACAGTGCGCAAAATGGGCATTAACCCATCACGGATCAAGCCCACAAAACTACCTTCAAAGGAGTCATACCAGGTGTATAGGCCCGCTGCACGGGCTCAATTACGCTAGAGGTTGTCTTCGGATCTCCGGACAACTTCCGAAGCGAAGAGTTAATCTTCAATATCGTTCCTTTTCGCAGCGGCTATCACGCACTGCTCGGACGAATCGCATTTGCTCGATTCAATGCGGTGCCTCATTATGCTTACCTCAAGCTCAAGATGCCCGGGCCACGCGGTCTCATAATAGTCAATGGAAACACGGAACACTCCCTCCATACCGAGGAGCACACCGCTGCCTTAGCAGCAGAAGTCCAGAGCGGCCTTCTCAAGTAGAACCTCAATTCAGCGACCGAACTCTCGGATAGTGTCAAAAGAGTCTGGACTGCTCTACAGCATGACAGCTCGGCTCGTCGAGAGCTCGATTAGCAATTCGGCCTTCATCCCAGTCCCGATCAGGTCGCGGCACTAGTACCGCGCGTACATAACTACGCACTCCAAATACCATGGGCATAGACGGAGGCATAACTAGCTGGTGATCCACAATACGGCTCGACCGCTCCCGGACACATATACTTTAATTGTTTCCTTTTTCCCTTTTCAGGTCTTTTTTCACCGGCTTTCTCTGATGGCCTGATCACCGGCCCTCTTGAAGGATAAACACAACAAGATGGCAAGAAACACAAACGTATGGGGGACTTTCAAGGTGGTTTCGTTAACAATCACTCTACCTGTTTTTCAGGACCCACACGCAGCTCTCCCTTGGTTTTTGGCATGTTAAATAGCATGTTGCTTACCGCACTACTTGTATCAATGCGCCTTAACGTATTAATCAAATTACAATGAAAACAGTTCGCGGCCCGAGCTTTAGGGCCCCAGCTTATCACCTTTGCGCCCTTTCTATTTTCTCTTCTTTTTCCTCCTGTGGGTAACCTTATCAGATAGCACCCGTACACTCTGGTATGTTCCACATTCGCCAGGGGCTTTATAGCGCCCCGCAATACGGCAACAAAGTCCGAACACTTTTTACAGTATAGTTCGGCACCCCGAATTTAGCATTATATGCATTGGCTCTGAATCATGTCTTTGGTCAATAGTTGGGTTGCCAGGCTCCTGTGCTTGCTACCTTACGTTCCGCTATATCGGCTAAGGTAGTAAAGGGAGAACTACTATGATTGTGCCCTGGTTTACCCGATGGAGCACCTCAGTAGAGAAAGCCGAAAACTGACTGTCATGATGCGGCGAGAGCCGGTCAGCTCTTCGGAGGTCTCAAATCGTTGGAGATTTTTTCCGCATTACGCGAGGGATTGGTACTAACCTGATCAGGCGCTTATTGCACTCTAGTTCGGATACTAGGGGTTGCGCCAACATTTTTATTGTCAACCTCCTATGGTTAAGTGAGGGCGTTAAAGCCGCATAGTCTGATTGCCTGGTTCGTTGCGCTAAACAATTCCTTCAAGGACCATATAATTGGATCAAGAGTGTTTAGATTCCATCCCGAACACCCCTGTACTACCTACGTGGGGGCAGAAGCTGACAACTGGCCAACCCTCAGATTTCATACAACACGGCCGCACAGGAGGTAAAAAAATTTATATTACATAACAACTTTGTTTGATCATACAAGGCTGAGACAACATGAATGTATTCATTCAGAAATAATGTCTTTCACACATTGCGTCGCGACAATGCGAGACCCCTCCAGGACGTCTCCAAAGTATCGCTCGGGTGTGTGGTGCTCCTTGCCCTCAGGCGGCCCCTCGGTCGCTAACTTGATGGCGTCCATCTTCGCCCACCACACCTTGACATAGGCGAAGGCCAGGCGCGCGCCCTCGATGCAGACCGACCGCTTGACGACGTCCAGCCGAGGACAGGCATTCACCAGCCGCTTCACGAGGCCGAAGTAACTGCTGGGTATAGCTTCGGCAGGCCACAGCCAAATTATCAAATCCTTCATGGCCAGTTCGGCCACCCTATGCAGCTCGACCAGCTGTTTCAGCTGATCGGTGAAGGGCACTGGATGGTCTGGCGCAAGGTACTGCAAGTAGAATAGCTTCACCGTCGAGCTCCCTTCTTCGGCCCGGAAGAACTCCGCAGCGTCTGACACGCTGCGTGGCAGGTCCGCAAATGCCCCTGGGGAACTCCGAATTTGGGTTAGTAAGAAATACTTCTTATTCACATACTTGCTTTGCATACTAAACGCCTTACCCGCTGCGATCTTCTTGGCCTCCTGGATCTCCTGGAGGGCGCCCTGGGCTTCAACCCGGGCCTCTTCCGCACTTTGGTGAGCCTTGGCGAGTTCGGTCTCTCGAGCCGAAACGTCACCCTCCAAGGCATCGCACTTTTTCACCGCGTCCTGGAGCTATTGCTGAACCTCGTTGAGCCTGGCCTTGAGCTTTTTATGAGCGGCTTGCTCCTTGGCAGCTTTCTCCTCGGGTTTGGCCAGGGCCTTTTTCCGGGCCTTGACCTCGGACGTCGCTCCTACATAAATCATGACACCATAGTCAATACACATCATTTATTCTTTCCGAATATATAGCAAGTCATTGCATACCTTGCTGCTCTTCCAGCTGCTTCCTCGCTTGGCCGAGCTCTCCCTCGGCCCGCTCCAGCTTCTGCTTCAGTCCGGAGACTTCGGCAGTGTGTGAGGTCGCGGCTAGCAATGACGCCTGCTTATTGATACAAAGACACATTTAGTTAGTTCCCTGCGTAAATTAATTGATCCTCTGTCCGGCTTTTCTTTTTGAACACCGGACAGTGTCTCTGGGGCTACTGTCTATATTGGGACTTTTTCTCTTTTGTGTCGCTTACCTCAAAACCTGTCAGCAGGCCGCTGCAGGCTTCGGTCAGTCCGCTTTTGACGGACTGAACCTTCTCAATCACCGTACCCATAAGGATACGGTGCTCATCCACAATGGAAGCGCCTCGTAGCGCTTCCAGCAGATTGTCCGGTGCCTCTGGTTGGACAAAGGTCGCCGACGGGACAGGCATGCCTCCTTCTTTCGAGGGAGGCTGCTTGCCGGGTTCCGGAGCCTTGTGGGTCTCCGGAACTGTATTCGGTTGGGGGCCGAATTGAACCTGGCCCCCATCATCAGTCCCCATGGGGATCTGTTCCCCTAGGTGTCTGGCGGCCGAGGTCTCACCCTCTGGCGCCGCCCTGGCGACCTCCGGAACCTCTCCCTGGCCAGGAAGGGTCCTTCGGGATGACACCTCGACGTCGCCCTTGGCCGGGGGAGAGTGAGCGGCCGGTAGTGACTCGCTGGCCATCACCTTCGAATCCAGCGAACCTCCCAACGAGGTTCGCAAGAAGCTGTCGTGGGCTGGACTTCAATAGCATAACTAACCATGTTAATATAATGAAGAGGAGAGGCTGGATATACTAATACGAGTTTATCAGTACTTACGATGCGGCCATGGGCTTGCTCCGGGGGGGGTCGCTCCGGACTGCTGTCGATGTCCCACGCGGTTTTATCCGCAAGGGAGCCTTTCCCCTTCTTGGGCGCCTCCGCCTCCAGATTTGTGGAGGCCGCCCTCTTCTTCCTCCCCCCATCAGGGGGAGGATTGCTTTCCTCCTCCTCCTCTTCATTGTCTTTGGCAGCGGAGGAGTGAGTCTTATCTTCGGACATCACGTCTGAAGTTCCCTTGTGGCGGGGGCCACCCCGGCCCTCCTTGGCCTTCTTCTCCTGCGGCTGATAGGGCACCGGGACCAGCATCTTCGCCAGGAGCGGGATGACTGGCTCTTTGGGCAGCGGAGCTGAACTGTGAATTCGCTCCGCTTTCTTTGTCCATTCCTGAAACGATAAATTAGCAAAGTTCAGTTACCCTCCTTGGACAAATAGGTAGAGGGCACGCCTTGAGATGTGAAGGACTTACCGCGTTGGCGGGGTGGGCAAGATCGTACCCACGATCCGAGTCTATGGCCGGCGGCTTCTCATCGCCTTTGAAGAGCAGCTTCCAGGTGTCTTCGTGAGTGGTGCCGAAGAGCCTCACCAAGGTCTGGTGCTTCTCCGGATCGAATTCCCATAGAGGGGAAGTTCGGCTTTGGCAGGGGAGGATCTGGCGAACTAGCATAACCTGGATCATGTCGACGAGCTTGATGTTCCTGTTCACCATGCTTTGGATGCGCGTCTGCAGCGCCATCAGCTCATCCGACGAAGACCAATTTGGGCCTTTCTCCATCCAGGAGGTCAGCCGCATTGGAGCCCCGGACTTAAATTCGGGAGCGGCGGCCCAAGTGGCACCGCGTGACTCTGTGATATAAAACCACAGCTTCTGCCACTCCTTGACAGTCTCCATGAACGTGCCTTGGGGCCATGTGACGTTGGGCATCTTGCTCACCATGGCTCCCCCGCACTCTGCGTGTTGGCCATCCACCACCTTCGGCTTCACGTTCAAGATTTTGAGCCACAGTCCGAAGTGGGGCTGGATGCGGAGGAAAGCCTCACACACGACAATGAACGTTGAGATGTTGAGGAAGGAGTTCGGGGCTAGATCATGGAAATCTAGCCCGTAATAGAGCATCAGCCCGCGGACAAAAGGGTGGAGCGGAAACCCTAGCCCGCGGATGAAATGAGGGAGGAACACCACCCTCTCGCTGGGTTTTGGTGTGGGGACGACTTGTCCCTTGGCCGGAAGCCGGTGGGCGATCTCCTTCGCCAGATACCCGGCCTCCAGAAGCTCGGCGAGGTCCTTCTCCTTGACGGAGGAGGCCATCCACTTGCCCTGACCTCCGGATCCGACATGGTTGGGTGTTTGCTCGGAGTGGAACAGACGAGAACTTGGGCGCCGGAGCTCGAGAATGGAAGGGCAGAGGAAGAAAGAAGGCGTGGGTGAAGAAGAGGAATCCTTATCCCCTTATAAAGGCAGTAAATATTGAACGCCTCCCCAATCGCCTCAAAACTCGCCTATTCCCAAGGGCTGTGTAAATGGCACGGTTGGATTACCCACGCCCGTATTGATGAGAATCCCGCAATAAGGGTGACGGTGTCTTGGACTAGGGGGGCTCACCACGTCGTCTCCCGACCAGGTGGATCGGACCGAGGACCCCCGTGGCGTTTCTATCATGGGCCACTTCGAACAGCCCATGCCGCATACAAGGAAGATTCCGCAAGACTTGGTGATCAAGACAAGGACTCCTCTCCACAAACGTATTCGGCTAGGACTCTTGTTATCCTAGGCCTCTGGTGCATTATATAAGCCAAGGCCAGGCTAGTCGATAGATGATTATGACATTACTGATCATACCCTTAGGTCTTAGACCACAACATATGATGTCGAGGTAGATCAACTCTTGTAATACTCATATTCATCAAGATCAATCAAGCAGGAAGTAGGATATTACCTCCATAGAGAGGGCCCGAACCTGGGTAAACATCGTGTCCCCTATCTCCTGTTACCATCGACCTTAGATGCACAGTTTGGGACCCCCTACCCGAGATCCGCCGGTTTTGACACCGACAATGGTGCTTTCATTGAGAGTTCTGTTGTGTGATCGGCAAAGGGTCAATGGCTCGTCTGTAGATCGACTGCGATGTCGGCATCTTCATCGCCGGCTCGACTGGTCAACTTCGCTTGACCGAGGACTGTGCCCTGCCTCCGATCATCATATTCGGATGCACGCCTCCATCAACATCAACTCCGATCCCTATCATTGTGACAGCCTGATTTTTGGCCTTTTCTTTTTCTTTTGTTTTTCTGAGGTTTTTGCTTGAGTTTTCTTTTTCCGTGGCTTTGTGGTCTGGAAAGTGAAGAAGATGAACTCTTCTTTGCTTCCAGAGTGGCTTGTCATACCCAAATCCTTCCCTAGACCCTGTCATTTTCATCCTAGCCCAAATCCCAATATTCTTTTTATTGGGAATATTCTTTTTCTATTAAAGGAATAACTCAAATTGCCCTAGGTTGTGAAGCAACCTTTATTTCCATCACTCCTAAAATTCCCAAATAATTCTCATAAATTGTTTGGGTCATATCTTGATCAAATATGGCAAAACTTTTCATTGCCATGTTCAAAAATAATCCTCCAATAATGCATTTCCTATTCTGCCCTAAAAGGCACATTGTGAAGCAAGTGCCGTTTTCCTTTGCCCAATTGACCTAAAACTCCTTGGACCTCTTTTCATGCCCATATAATTGCCACATGCCAAAATGCAACCTCATTTGCCTAGTAATTATCTAATTATGATTTTCCAAAGTTTCTATCCAGAAAGAAGCTTTGTGAAGGAGGTACAGGCTAGACATATCCAAATGAGTTGCCATTTTGCATGATCCTTCATATCATCATATCATAGTCCTCCACCAAAGTAGAGCTCATCTCATGCCTCCATGTGAGCTCAGCTTCAATTCTTAGTTTCTGGTCAAAATTTCAGTTTGTGAAGCAAGTATATTTTATCTTGCTCCATTATGGCTGCCTATTTTTCTAGGCCTTCTAGTATCCATATAACTTCCCACCACCAAGTTGTCGCTCAATCCCTTTGACCATTTGCCCTGTGGAAGTTTTCCAAGTTTCTGGTCAGAATAAATCTTTCTAAAGCAAGTGCTATTTTGGTTCATCCAAATGGCATGAAACTCCTTGGGCATCTGTATATCTTCAAATCATTGGGCCATAACCATTTGCAGCTCAATTGATGCAACTATGTGAGTGCATCATCCAAATTCCCATTTCTGGCCATTATGGCACTTTCTACAGCAACCACCCTTTAAACTCCTCCTCTTAAGCTGATTTCCTGTGATCGTAGTCACCTTAGTGTATGATCATTACCAGACAAAGATTTTACTGAGTTACCTAGCTGGTGTCCCCACTGCACAGCACAAACACTTGGCTGCTGGTTTGCTTTGGGGCCATCTGCAAATCTCTTCTTTGCCCCTAGATTGATTTATTTCTTCATTTAGACTAAGGTCACTAGGGTCATTCCACGGGACATGGTCGGCCCGGCCAGAACGCGCTGTGTGCACCAGTGCGCGCGGTGACCACCTCTCTGGCGTGCAATGGCCGCGTCCAGAATGGCTTCTTGCTCGGACCCCTCCTCTGCTCGGTGTCTCAGCGAGCACGGGCATGTCCACTGTATTCCTCTCGTCGTCGTTCCCCTGGACCCCTCTCCCCCTCCGTCCGCTTCCCCACCGACGCAAGCCGCCGCGCGCCCACGAGAGCACAGTGGAGCTTTGGATCTTCCCGTCGCCGTCGTCTTCCTCCCTGTGCCCCTTGGCCACCTCTGCCCCGTGAGAACATCTACTGTGCCTCCCTCGTCGCCTACCCCCGAGCTCGAGCGCGCGGGCACGCGTCCGCGGCACCGGACACGCGTCCGCGGCGGTGCCAGCTCGGCCTCCCTCGCCCCGCCTATAAATGGCCCTCCCCCGAGCGTTTCGAGCTCACCAGCAGCCTTCCCACACTCCTCTACCCCTCCCCGACCTCTCATTCGAGCTCCAAGAGCTCCTGAGCCCGCCCATGCCGCCATGGCCGCCGCCTCTGCCCCTCTTCGATTCGGGCAAGCCGAGCCCTTCCCCTCCGTTCTGTCCCCACAAATAGCCTCCCCGGAGTCCAGCAACTCGCCCCAACTCCTTTCCCCTCGCCGGAGTGCCCCGCAGCCCCGTAGCCAAATCCCACCCGAAGCCCCCTCCGTCGAAGTGCTTGCGGCTCTCAACCCCGCCCTCCTCGAGGTCCGTTCTGTCCTGGAGCGGGTCGGCCTCGTCGCCCCGAGCACGTGGGTAGGTCGAGCGCCGCCTACGGTGGCCGGAGTCGCCGGCGATCGTCGTCGGGGCGGCCGGTCTCGCCTCTACCTCAGCGCGCGTCGGGGGAAGAAGAGGAGGAGAGGGAGGAGAGAGAAAGTCAACGCGGGTCCCACCCGTCAGCCGCACGAGGCGCCTGCTGACGTGGATAAGTGGACACGCAGTTCTGGTGAGTACGTCTTCATGCGTTGAAAGCGTATTCTCCGGGTGCTTCGGCTGAAAGTACGCTTTCGCGTTAGGAAAGCGTATTTGCTGAAGTACGCCTTCTGTTTTTCTGCCTAAGTCCAGTCTGAAAATCTTTTCATTACATATGGGTCCCTGGCAGAAAACACCTCATAACTTTTTATCCGTAACTCCAAATGAGGTGAATCCAAAGCCTACTTCTTCGTTTCGTCAAGCCCGTTCTGTTGGTTTCATTTTCACTATGGTTTGACACTATGAAAATGACCTTTTTGCCCTTGCATGTAAACAGCCCCTCCGAGAGAGAACTGTTTCCGGCAAATCTTTCCGCGGCTTCACCGCACTTCTCCCCGATGCCTTCTTGACCCCCAGGCAAGCCACAATACCCATTTGCATGATAGTCATGCAGTAGCCATGGTTTTCAACTTGAATATTTATTAAATGATTGCTTGTTTAAAACATGGTTATCTTTGTTTCGGTAATGCTTCTGGTTTAGTGCTTACTTGTTTGCTATGTCGTTATGCACCTGGTTATCATGCCCTGCTAGTTGCTAGCATTGCTTTCATATTGCCATGCTTGATAGTAGTACATGTTGGGTTGGTCATGTTCTTTGGTGCATGATTAACGTCGGTTATCGAGTACCATTAATATGCGTTGTTCCTTTGTTGTTAGTTGGTTAAGTCTTACTCGGTGATGTTATTGATGATTTCTTGCATGTTATTTGATGATAATGGTCATGTTATGCTATGAGTAGTGTTGTACTTGTAAAATTTATGCTCGTCATTATGCCATGTTCAGTTGGAGATTATTCATAGTTGATATGGTGGATAGTTATGTTGCATCCCGTACTTATGTTGGTATCATGTTCATGCATTGTAATTGCATCATGTTATTTTATCATGGCTCAGCATTTTGCATTCAAGTTTAACCGGATTTAATTGAACTTGAACAACTGTTGGCTGAGTCATGGTGCCGCCAGATCGAAACTGACTAGTGCAACCACGCTTATCTTATGGGTAAGGTCCTAACTGGGTCTATTGCGTGCATCTCGCTGGTGCCTCCCACGAGGGAAGGTTATGGGCGTGCTTACCCTGATCAGGTAGGCGGACATAACCTTGTGTGCCCGTTGTTTTTATTTTTATGGATCCGGTCCCCGTGAGGGAGTTTTGACCACGACGGTGGTCGGGGTGTCTTTGGTAGACACGGGGCCACCCAGGACTAGCCCAGTTGGGAGTGGGTTGGAGTGGCCGGGAGAGTGTCATGACAATAGGTCGGTTTTGTCAGAACGTCATTGGTCCACCCGAATGGGAGTGCGAGGCCATGGGTTCCGTGGTGTGGGTACAGTGTGCTAACCTCTGCAGAGTGTATATTAAGTCTATCGATAGCCGCGCCCGCGGATAAGGACCCAGTTCGTGTCGGCTCCACCGTGAGTCAACGGTATTAATAATAACTTGATTAATAACAACCCCAGTTTGATGATGAGATAAGTTGGCTGTGATCGCCGGAAAGATCACTGTTTGAGACCAAGTGTTGGTCATGGTTGTGATCGCCGGAATGATCACCGTGGTATAGAGGATACCGAGTTGTTGGATATTCGTGATGTTGTGCGAGAATCATGGGTAAAGATCAAGCTCCTTGTGGTCATTTAATGATTACTACGGTATTGTTTATACCAAGCTTGATTTGATCCTGAGATAATCGTGTGATGTCCAAGGTTGGTAAGTGATGCGTGTGATGGTTGCGAGATAACCCGAGCAGAATTAATGGTGCATGTAGTGTCATCATGTTGCATGCTAGTATCGTCGGATTTATATGTATATGCTATGCTCATGTTGTTTTACCTGTATCATGTTCATGTTGCCTTTGGATTTTTAGTGGCTATTATGATTATTTTCATGATGGTACCTGGTATTATTTTGGGAGTATTACTTTGGGTGTCATGTTGTTCAGGTCATGTTGTTATGAGGATCTCATGTTAATTCCTGCTTAACCTGTAATTGCCATGCTGTTGTTTGTCTTGAATGCTTCTGGTTAATTGTGAGCTTGCAAGTACATTCAATGTACTGACCTGGCGTGTCATGCCAGCTTGCAGGTGGTGCCTGGATTGCATGCTTGTTTGCCATGGATTCTTTGTTTGCGAGCTAGGATAAGCGCTCCAGCCAGAGTCCCTGCGGATTGGAGTTCACCACCGTCGTTGTTGTTCCACTGCTAGAGTTATTCCGCTGCTTCGAGTTGTTCTGCTGCTTGCATAGAGCAACTGAGGATGGCGTAGTGTCGTCGTGCCGATTTTATTCATTGTAATATCGGAGACCTTGTATTCATATTCGTGTAATAATAGAAAGCTGGTTTGTTCTATGCTAAGCAGTGCCGTATTCCAGAAGACTTCTCCTCGATCTCTGGGCTGGAATACGGGGCGTTCTGGTTTCTCTGAGCCGGGGTGCCACAATCATGATCATGGAGATATCATCCTTGGAGCTCGGGGGCTCAACGTCAACATTGCCCTCGGGCGACCGCGCTGTTTTTCCCGAACAGCGAACTTTTATCCGCTGCCACCACTTCCTCGAGCATCGTTTTGACGATTCCTTTGGTGGAATTGTGCGGAATTAAGTCTACAACAACCATGCAAAATTTCGTCAAGTTCCGATGGAGGAATCTCCGGTAATCTATGATATACCGGAGCCCTGTCAAATCTGGACGGAAATCTGGATGAGTTTAGGGCGTGGTCTCCGGCACCTAGCTCGGACGTTCTTTGGAAGATCCAACCGTTGATCAGCTGCGGAATTCCTATATCTACCACCCCTCAAAATTCCAGCTCAATCCGACCATCCAAACTCCGGGAACCTTCCGATTAGTGCATCACTTTTCGGATCTGTTTTCTGCGCGAATATGGATCCGACCAGAATTCATGTTTCTTTATGAATGTGATATTGGACGACCTTCTTAAAGGAATTTTCTTCTAGGGTATTGTGTGTTGTTCTTAACACGTGCCCATAAAATTTTAAGCCTTCTCTGAGGCACTCTTCACCCTCGCGCTGGTGTCAAACCAGTCCGGTAACATCGCTCCACGTCTGCCGACCTGCGCTAGACAGATCGTCGCTTCATCGAGCCGAGCCTAACCTTATCGGATCATCAGCTCGGCAAGCCAAACAAGAGTTCGGCATCGCGAAGGATAAATCATCACCAACACCATCGCCCCACAGATTGCACAGGTCAGGCGTGCCGACATCACCGCTCGGTCACTTCATCAATCCGGCATTGACCGCGTCACAAGTTATGACCAGCGTCGGCGTGACCACACTGTTGCTTCTTCAAGCCAATGTCCATCACGCGAACTGCTTCAACGCCTTGGCTGACATGGCAGCTGCAACGTCTCCTTACCGACCCGCTCCGTCATCTCGGCTATACCAGGGACTTTGCTATTTCTTCATCAACCTACTCCGGTGACTTCGGCGTCACCAGCCGACCAGCTTCGTCACGTTAGCTGGGCCGGGGGCTTTGCCTCGGCGAGCCCACCTTTGCCAGCATCGCCATGTCGTCGATTTATCACCCATCAGGCAATGGGTGTGCGGATCGAGTCCCAATCTTGGGAGTAACTTTTCTTCAGATTGCTACCACAGATAAACCAAGTGCTATTAATCCTAGTATTTTTTCTTGCTTGGGTTTATTTTTTCCAAGGAATTATTACTCATCTATACAGAGGTCTATCAAATGGTGGACGTATTAACAACGGCTGTGTGGTGGTTCGGCCAAGTTTCCGCATACAGTTCGGCGAATGCCGCATCCGGAACTCGGACCGGCATGTGAATTCAAGCTTTGCCACGCCTTCACCGCATCACGCCGATGCCATGCATCGACATTGACTTTGGCGCTAGGCCACTTCTCCTTAAATAAATTATTTTTGCAAAAAGCAATTATCCTTTTTGGACCGCACTATTTTATGTGTGTAGGTGTTCGACTTCGACTGCGTCACGCGGTCACTTCGACAAGCCGACGCTGTTGTCCCAATCGGCATAAATCGGCTCGCGTGATCACCTTGTTGGTCGAATCACCATACCGACATGTTCGGTTGCCTCGGGGACTTCAGCATCGCTGAGAGAGATCTACCTCATCGAGTGTTCGGCACACGGGCCATATTTCTTTTATTACTCACTTTGCATAAATTATTAATTATGCAACATTTTTTTAATTTATTATTATTCCTATTATCTCTGGCTTGCACTATTTTTTGTGCACAGGTAGAGGATCCGGGTCAGGCAGCGCTGCCACCTCAGCGTACCGACGTACCACGTCAACTCGGCTGGACCGAGGGCTTCGTCATCACTTCATTAACCCACGCCGGGGACTTCAGCGTCACACTGCCGGCCTGCATTGGCCGTGCTATGTCGCCACTTCGGAGTGTCGAGCTCTTCGCTCTGCTACCTCGGGACCGGCTTGGGGGCTGGGACCTTGTCCCGCCGTAAGCTCGGGTCGTGCATCGACACCGAGCACATTAACCAGCTAAGTCGCTTTTATGCTCAGAACTTTCAATTTTAAATTTTGTCCGGTTCGACCAAAGCATTATACTTTTTTGGCAAAAAGTCGTATGTGAAAAACTTCCTTGTCAAAACTTTGTTTGTGACACACAAATTCAAATACCCCGTTTACTTGGGGGCTTCCTTTATGAGGCCTTTCCTCTTGCATATGATTATACTTGTACGGCTTCGTTCCCTGTTCGTATATTACGCCACAATATGCACCATGTTGACTTAAGTGTTCCGCAAGCTGGGTTGCCTTGCTCCTGTGTTTACCCCTACGTTCCCGATTGTTCGGCTAGGGAGTAAAGGGAGCACCTCTCCGATTGTCACGATTGGGTATTCCGAGCTCGGACCTCAGACTGGGTGAAGCCGAAAGCTAGCGCTCTTATTGTTTTCAATCATGGTCGGCACACAACGGAACTCATGAGTACAAAAAATCTATTGCACAAGTCTCATAGTAACAATGAGCAACCGAAGAAAGGTATCGGTGGGGGTACTATTTTCTTCGAAGATGCTTCTTACAGTTCGTCAGTAATATAGCATAAGTTCCCTGAGCGCGCTTTGTCTGTTACAGCCTTATGGCATGATTGCCTGGTATCGGCAACACCGTCGATATTCTCGATAGGTGGAGTACATAACAATTTTCGGCCCTTGACCGAAGAGGGAGAAGCCGACGGTCGGTTAAGACGCGTTTAAAGTTCGGGTGAACACAGATATGATATAAGTACTTCGGTACATACAATCATTATACATAAAATTCTTTTACCCAAGTCACTTGGGGGCTCTTAAAATTTATGAGATGTTTTATAGTAAATGTGTTTTCTTCTTAGTCGTTGCAAAGTCTTTTTCTACCGCTCCTTTTTCGACTCGAGTGTATGGTCAATAGCCGGATAGCCTAATTTCTCTCTCAAAGCCGCTAGAGTTTAGTTTGCTAAACTGGCCTAACGAGAAGTACTCCGCCTTCGGGATAGGAGGTTGAAGCCGTAGGCTGACCTGCTTTAAGTCTTGAGATAGGATGTGTCATGTTAAAGCACGACAAAAGCACAATTTTCTTTTTCTAAGAACAATTTTCGGATTGGCACCGAACACTTGATCTAGTTCGGACATTAAACTTTTGAATAAGTTTTTTGGCTTTTCGAGCCTAGGGCACCAGCATTAGTCTCACAGTGCAACGCCGGACACCTTTAGAGATTCGGCAAAAACATTCTCGGATATTGCTATATATGCATCAGTTTCGAATTGTGTCTTTGGTCAATAGTTGGGTTGCCCGGCTCCTGTGCTTGCCTCCTACGTTCCGCTTTGTTCGGCTAGGTGTGCAAAGGGAGAACCACTGCGATTGTGCTTCCAGCTCGCATGGTTAAGCACCTCAGTGGAGAAAGCCGAAAACTGACTGTCACAAGAAGCGTAAACTGGTCAGCGATCCGATGACTGTGTTAAATGACGGGCCATTCATAACATTGGCCGAAGTGTTTACGGCTTGACCTCGGGTGTCGCCGAACACTAACCGGGGGCTAGTAACTAGCCTCCCAACTTTAAGCTCCTATGACTAAGTGAAAGTTATAAAGCCCGCACATCTGATTGCCTTGTTTCTGCTAACACAACCGCCTTCGGGCACCGAGACGTCGGCTAAGGGTTGTCTTGTTATTGCGGAAACACCCTGCGTAGTATCTACAAAGGGGTAGAAGCCGATGATGGGCCACTTTCAAATGATAAACAGTCGCAACGGAGTCAAAATAAACATATATCATCAGTGTTGTATTCATTATACAAGCGCTGCCTTTCGTAATTATCATTATAAAGCCATAAATATGCATCGATTTGACTTAAGATTTTGGCCAAGCTGGGTTGCCTGGCTCCTGTGATTACCCCTACGTTCCCGATTGTTCGGCTAGGAGGTAAAGGGAGCACCTTTGTGATTGTTACTTCCGTTTCATCCGTGTTAGTACCTCAGACTGGAAGAAGCTGAAAGCTAGCCATCTTAAACAATATAATTGGTCGGCAACGACGGAAGTGAAAATTTTGGTTCATTTAGACCGCATAGTTCGGAAACTTTCCCCGAACCAAATCCTCAATATTTTTCTCCCACATTGATCAGAGGTGAGGTTTCATGACCATGGTCGGCATGGCAACCCAAAGAAAGGAATCGATAGTGGACCTATTTTCTTTGGAAGATGTTTCTTCATATAACATATCTCTCCGCATACCTTTGTTTATAAAACCATATGGCCGGATTGCCTCGTTTACCACAAATCTTTGCCCTCATAAAGGCTTTAAAAAGTCGTACAAACACTCCCCAGCTACTGGCCGAGGAGGTTGAAGCCAATGGTCGGTCAACAAAGTTTTGGACCATGCGGATCCGAGCATTAATGATGTCAAGTACTTGGATACATAGAATCATTACACATAATTTGTGATTTTACTCCGGACATCGATCCTTAATTCGGCCACCCATGCCCACATTAAGGCTCGGGGGCTACTGGGCTTTGCGCTCATTATTTACTAATATTAAAGGGGCACATCGATCCCCTGATCTGGTGTTGCCACCCGACCAGTGTCTCGGGGGCTACTGCATTGGCAATCCAGTGCAGAAAATTTAAATGCAATATAGTTTTCGAGGAGATTATGATCCTCAGGTTGGTCCGCCGCACCCAACCTGAGTCTCGAGGACTTTGCACACCGCTTTTTGTGTCTTGAAGTATTCTACCGAGCTAGGAGTTGATCCTCATGCCAATTTAGCAAATCAACCTAAGTCTCAGGGGCTACTGGGATCAGCGGTCTTATGTCATCCTTCAGGTGCATCTCGGGTTTTAGACCGATACACACCTTGAGGGTTACTGGCTATATATCTCGGCAGAGAATAAATTGCACCAATCAAAAATATTGACAAAAAATTGGCCCGCGGTCGGGGTGGTGCACCACCTCGGAATCAGTCCGACATAAAGCTCGGGCGCCAGTGGCTGGCTCCATAGAGGGCATTTCCGGCATTAATCTTGGCTAAACTCCTTCAACTTTTTTGAACGAAGGTGATCTAGGACACCTCGGATATAGTCCGGCGTTGGAGCTTGGACATAGTCCGGCGTTGGAGCTCGGAAGCGGTCCAGCATTGGTTCTCGGCTGCAAAAGATACCTCGAATACAGTCCGGCGTTGGAGCTCGGACGCAAGAGGACACTGCCGCCCGAGAACAACTTCAAACCCGAGGTGTGGCATAAAAATAACAAGGCATTGATAAAGGCCAAAAACTTAAAGGGGCTCCTCGGATACCCGACATGTAGACTCTTCAGATCTACTTCGGCGATCCTCAAGATCGAAGATGAGAAGATTTGTTGAACCAGTTTTCAGGACTGACGACCGAAGATGAAGAATAGTTTGGAAGAATCGAGGAGCGTTCCTAACTTGAAGACCGGTTCAGGGGGCTACTGACGGTGTCCTGGACTAGGGGGGCTCACCACGTCATCTCCCGACCAGGTGGATCGGGCCGAGGACCCTCGTGGTGGTTCTATCATGGGCCACTTCGGACAGCCCATGCCGCATACAAGGAAGATTCGGCAAGACTTGGTGATCAAGCCAAGGACTCCTCTCCACAAACGTATTCGGCTAGGACTCTTGTTATCCTAGGCCTCTGGTGCATTATATAAGCCAAGGCCAGGCTAGTCGATAGATGATTATGACATTACTGATCATACCCTTAGGTCTTAGACCACAACATATGATCTCGAGGTAGATCAACTCTTGTAATACTCATATTCATCAAGATCAATCAAGCAAGAAGTAGGGTATTACCTCCATAGAGAGGGCCCGAACCTGGGTAAACATCGTGTCCCCTGTCTCCTATTACCATCGACCTTAGACGCACAGTTCGGGACCCCCTACCCGAGATCCGCCAGTTTTGACACCGACAAAGGGGACACGATCTCTGCTTTGACAAGACGTGCCAATGGAAACCGCATCTCGAAACGCAGAACGACAGACGAAAACGGTTCGAAATAATGACCGGGCAGGCGTGATGTCATCTTGCGAAAAGTTGTCAGCGGATGGGACTCGTGAAATATTATACTCTCTATGGTTGTGTGTGTGGTACTTGTGTTGCAGATTCGGACACGTTCGTTGCGTCCGAAGACTATCTTGGAGTATTCGGAAGGAGGAACCCGCCTTGCAATGCCGAAGACAATCTGCGTGCTGGACACCTCATCATTGAAGCCTGGTTTAGGGGCTATTGAGGGAGTCCTGGACTAAGGGGTCCTTGAGCGTCCGGCCTGTTGGACATGGGCCGGACTAATGGGCTGTGAAGATACGAAGACCGAAGAATCTACCCGTGTCCGGATGGGACTCTCCTTGATGTGGAAGGCAAGCTTGGCAACCACATATGAAGATTCCTTTCTCTGTAACTAACCTTGTACAACCCTAGTCCCCTCTGATGTCTATATAAACTGGAGGGCTTAGTCCGGATAGATATACTCATAACCATAGTCATACAGGCTAGACTTCTAGGGTTTTAGCCATTACGATCTCTTGGTAGATCAACTCTTGTAATACTCATATTCATCAAGATCAATCAAGCATGAAGTAGGGTATTACCTCCATAGAGAGGGCCCGAACCTGGGTAAACAATGTGTCCCGTGTCTCCTGTTACCACCGACCTTAGACGCACAGTTCGGGACCCCCTACCCGAGATCCGCCGGTTTTGACACCGACAGCGGACTCCTCCCGGATTCGGAGGCGGCTGCGCGCGGGCGTCGGGCTGGGCCGCGGTCTGGCGGGCGAGCTGGGTCGGCCCAGTTCGGCGGTACGAAAACTTTAAAAAAAACTTAGACAACAAAAATAAAAATAAATAGGAAAATAATTTTAAAAAATCGCATATTATATATCAAAAAATTTAGAAAAATATTTTCTAAAACATGAACATATTTTCAGCGGCAAATAAATTCCACCAAAATTTAAATAAAGCAAAGAGTGCTACTGGTTCATTTAAAACCCAAATAAAAATATTTTATAATACCAAAATGATTTCAAACTCATTTTTCTCCACTTTTCTGCTGTAGGGAATCATTTTACCCTATTTTTAATATATTTTATTTTTGGAGAAAAATAATTTGTTAAAAACCAAATAACTCCAAATTGAAAATGGGTTTTCAAAATAACTTCAAAGGGACTTTCAATTTGATTCTTTGAAACTTCCAACTCTCTTTCTTAGCATTTGAAGAAGTCATTTTATCTTCTCTCATGAAACTCATTGAGTTGGATAAAGTTTCCGAATTTGGAATATTTCCAAATGGAATTCAAATCTTTTCAAAACCCTTTTCATTTATTTGAAGGGAAGAAGTCATATCATCTTCACTCTGGGGTTTTGTGATGAAATGAGTTTTGAATTCATGGAGATCATAAATGCAAGGTGAAAGTTTGGGAAAGTCCTTTTATTCCCTCTCATTTAACTTTCAAAAAGTTTCAAATTTCACTCAATTTCACACAGCAAAACACACAAGCAATCATACAATCAATCAAAACTATTTATTTAATATAACATTCCAAAATTTAGAATTTTGGGATGTTACAGGCATCAGAAGCAGAACTACCTGACCGAAGGAGATAGACAGGAAGGGAAGACGGTCATACAAAGGCCGAATAAAGCTCTCTTGAAGTTGCATCTGAATAGACCTAGAGTCACTCAGTACATACGAACCCTTGAATAAATAAGAATTGAGAAGTATGAAATGTGGGCATCATAACAAAAAAGAAAAAGACCGAACCAGTAAGACTAATGTCTACTTATTTATACCTTTGAGAGGTCCACTTAGACTATTATGATTTTCTCTTTAGCTACATAGGTTATATAAGATTCAATTCAATCTAACAAGCGGACTGGACTACCTTCGGCTACTACAAGATATTTAGAAACCTAAGAAGCTGAGCCTACTTTACGCACTTAAGGCAGCAACAGATGATGAAGAAATGGGTGGTAGATGATAATGAGAAAGGGCGCCCCTTGGCATTTCCTGTGGGGGAGTCTGATTGATCCAATCACGACGAATGATGTCAACCCCCTCTTTTGCGCCTAACTTAACTCTGATTCTCCCACTATGAGAGCTGATCCAGAGGCTAGTTCGACTACAGAATGGAATTTATGAAAGCCCCCGTCTTTCCGACTCAATGTATTACCCTTTGGGACCGATCTGACGAGGAAGTGAGAGAGGGAACACCAAACATAGGTGCATACCATTTCCCCAATCCAATGGACTATGTCATACAGGGAGGAACCCTTGGAGGTTGGGACAGAAAGAAAGCAGGTTTTGCTTCTGCTTCCTTCGAGCTACCAAACTCTTTCGTCAGGTGTGGGTCAAGTTCCCTCATTATTGCTTGACTTCCCCTTTGGGGCACGAAAAGATGGACTAGGACTTAAGTAAGGGAGAGGACAACCCCTGTTTCTGGCTTACCTTCAACGAATGAGTGCTATTCCCATTCCTTACTTTGATCTGACCCTGTTCCCCGACCAGTTTGCTTGCTCACTAGAAGAGTCAAGCGAGAGCAGCTAGTTTAGAAGGAAAAGGACACCTAGGGCTATTCGGCCTCACTTGTCGGAGACTGAACTACTGCTCGCTTACTTGCTGATCAAGGAGGTCATTTCCACTTACTCTAAGCATAGAAGGAAGAAGATTGAAAAACTAACAAACAAATTGTCTTCAGCCCTACTTAGTTATAGGCTGACTTGGCCCAGGAAACAAGGTTCTATTAGGCTTGCAGGGCTTAAAAAAGAATGAGCTAGATCACAGGTATTTGGATACGAGGTAGTAGCGGGGTCTAGTCAAAGCGGTGCACAAAGTGTACAAAGGCGAGCCTCACGGGCAGCGGCACATGAGGGGTCTCCCAAACTTCATGGAAGACGCAGTTAGGGAGTTGGAAGATGCACTTTGGACTCCTGCACCAGTAAGAATAGAACTGGAATAAAAAGTCGGGGTAGCTAGTCACTCTATTACCGGGGAAAGAGAGGATGGTATTTCCATAAGTAGACTCTCCTTCTTACTGAATCCTTATCCTGTCCTCTCTACTTGGGAACAATTCATTCTTAACTCATACATAAGTTCCAAGCATCGACAAGAGAGTTAGCGATCTACAGCTGGTTCAGTGGACTGGTGGTGACACGGGCGGGCCCTCTACTTTATTTGCCAAATCCAGTCGATCATGGGCGGCCCTCTTCGTTCATAGTCTTTCTTTCCTTTCGAATCCAATTGTTCCAATCTGACCAAATAGCAATTCATTGAAATCATTCGGGTCACCTCTTTTTTAAGCACTTGACCAAGCCTATTTCTATAGAAAAGGACAGGAATATATTGACTTTGAGTCTGTCTCCTACTACGAAATTGGAACTGAACACAGGATGGCAATAGTGAGAAAAAATTCCCATCGTACTACGTCATTATTTATTCTATTTTCCCTGGTAAGTGCTCCAGATGCAGTTGCTTTAGTTGACGTAGTGAGTGGAACCTAATTATCTGTTTCCTTGAATACCAGAGTTGCCTTTTGTAGATGAGAAAGCCAACAATTTTGCAAGGAGTTGATTATTGCACTTGAAGTAGTAAGTTTAAAGACAGTTGAAACTTAATGGCACCGTTTAACCAAGCACTCTTGTAGCTTTGGAAACTCCATGTTCAGATCGGTGAGGCAAGAGAAAAATTCATCGTCAGTTACCTCCACGATATCCAAAATACCCTCAAAACCATGAAGACAGATAATGAGAGTCAGGTTCAAACAATTCAAGGATTGTAAATACCACAACAACAAAGTAGAATGCACCAAATTTTTCCTATTATCGGTTCCAGGAAGAGCACACCAAATGAAAGAAACTATTACTCAAAAAGCGAATCACATCTCGATCCACAAACTGCCAAAAGCCTTTGTTATTCCATTCCCAATGGAACGTCAACCTGTTTAACAACAATTTTCTAAGAAACTTGCTGAATTCTAAATGAAACAACCTTATTTTCAAGTGATAGGCAATATCTATTTCAACCAATTATTAAAGATAAAAGGGCTAACTGCACAGCTAATTGAATTCCTTTTCGAGGTTGAGTTCATCTTGAAACCGCATTTGCTTCCTAATTAAACTGGGAAAAATTAAGAATATCAAAAGAAAGACTCCACAGAACATGAATGAATTCAGGTACATCACATCAGGCTGATATGTGCCGGTATCATACTTGTTTCAAGATTCTGGCTAAGCCCTTCTTGTCGCCACATATCCAGTTTCTTCTAAGGTTTCTGGAATTGCTCAAGTTCCTGCTCAACGCTTCTTGTCTAGCTCCAGTCTAGCACTTGTACCAGTCGCCTACCAGATCACGGCTTTGCTCTAATTCTACTCTCCAATGATGCAATCCTCTCCAAAATTGGGGCTTTTCTTCACTTCAGCACTTCCCCTCGCAGTGGATTCCACTAGGTTCTTAACCTCTTCCCAATTCTTAAACTGAAACCTGCGATGTCTAATCCAACTCGGCACCTAACCAGCTTGTTAGCATCGTAAGTTTGACTCAACATTCCCCCTAGAAATACAAAAATAATGTAAATCTACTTTCATTTATTTATTAGGGATGAGACTTTCTTTTTCTTTTTCTATTTTCTAGAATAAGTATGCTCTGGAGTAAAACGATTCGAACCTTTGCATGCCGGTACCAAAAACCGATGCCTTACCACTTGGCTATACTCCAAACGGGGGGAAGGCTCGATGCAAACGAGCTGGGATATAGATTTTTCAGAAGGAAGAGTTAGTTACCCTCGGTCTTCCTTCTTTCCTGGGAATCAAGGAAGTAGTAGCGGGACAGTCCTTTATTTACCCCTTTAGACCAACTACAACAAGCTCGCTCCTTAGGTTAGCTCTCTGCTCTACCTATTTGTTTGCAATGCCTTGCTTATCAAAATAGGCCTTTTCTGTAACCTGACCTTACGCTGAAAAACTGCACTTGTTAGCTCTACGTCCATTGAAACTTATGAAAAAGAAATGTTATTCTATCGATATCTTCAAGAGTTCCCTAACCCCCTGACTGAGAGTGCTATGGTGAGCTATTGAAGTTCGTCCCTGCGGCACGGTGGGGCAGTGCAAATCCTTTCATTAATGAAGTTCTGCCCTGACACTCCCATTATTGGCTTCCTTCCCTGGGGACCACTCGAGCGAAGGCAGAGGATGGAATGATCATAGGGGCATCCTTCCTAGGTGGAAAAGACATGTGTGACTAAAACCAGGAGGAGAAATCCATTTTCAAATGGCGACAGAAAGAAAGGAATCACGAAATAGAAGAAAAAGTGCATTGTGCTGGCAAATGTGGAGAATAGCCATCCATCTTTCATCAATGAAATTGTTTCGTATGGGTAGCAAATACACATATCAGAAGAGCCAACCCGAAAGCACTTGCTTCAAAGAAGCAGCAGTTACCAAGAAATTCTTGTTTCAAGTCAGTATATCTCGATAGAAACAATTCCAATCCCGGTAGTGTGAACAGAGGATGTGGAAGTTCTGTTTCCTTGCCTTGTCAAGCATTTCATCTTACACTCTATCTATACTATAGCTAGATCAATTCCTATTCTTTCTTCCAGGCGACTTTACTCCAAAGAATTTTTCCTTCTTATCTTGACTCGATCTCACGAAATTGGATTGATTGGCACACCACGCATCTGGCATTCGCTTCTCCTATCTATCTCTTCCAACTAAGCTGATCACTAGAAAATATGAAATCCTGCAAGCAATCATTCCAGAGCCAACTACGAAGATACCTGGTCTTCCACTTTGTTCACTGGAGGAAAGACAAGAAAGTAAACAATTCTTCAAAGGAATTGGCTCTACCGGAACAGAGGAATTGGCTCGCTCCTTCGCTCGCTAGGTAAGCATAGAATGCACACCAGTCTGGTATCAAAGCGTATCTACTTGAAAAGGAGACTACTTGAACAGATGAAATGGAAGGAAGAAATGAAAGTTCGATCTACCAACGTAGAGTCCGCCCCTCCTAGGAAGAAGAAATTGCTACTTTGGCTCATCAGTTGGTAAGTCTGTCTATGAAGTTCAGTGCCCAGAAAAGAGAAAAAAGACCAAAACAAGCTTTTTCAAGCTCTACAAGTCCTATATATATAGTGTTCCACTAGATAGCCATGTTAAACTAGTATAGTCTTGCCGAGTGGCCTTATCTTCTGGTTACCTGGTCCGGTACTTCTACTTCGAGAGTGAGTTAGTAAACAGGATCAACTTTATGATCCATTTTGAGAAATTGCAATCACAGAATCAGAACGAGTGGGTCTAGAGTCCATCCTCACACAGTTGAAATGTTGCTTCTCCCTTCTTCTTTCCAAAAGAAAGTGGATCTCATAGCCTCTGACAATTCGAAAAGTAGGTCTCTCATTTTCAGATGCAATTTTCCACCGGAAAGAGAATCCCATATTCTTTAAGCTAAGACGCCAATCCTAGGGTCAATGCGGAACAGGAAACCATTGCTATTTGAGCAGTTAGAGAATCGAAATTCCACTCATTTAGAAATCGATCGATGAATGCCAGAGGAAGGATAAGGGGAGCCTACACCAACGTAGTCTTAGCCCTAGAACACATGGAGCTTGGAGCACTGATAATAAGTCTATCTGATTTTCAAGGAGTTTATGAACAATCACCACATCCATATTGAGGAGAAAGCTCACTCAGGCTACTGAACTTGTAAATACAGTTGCGCTCATGATAGGGATTCTGTTTATGGTGTGAGGTGAAGTTAGAAGCATACCTGGATATATACTCATAGTGGCTTCCATACCTATCTCTGGTAGAACTAACAAAATAGAAACCTATGACTAGTAGACTCATGCAAAAACTTGAAAGATCTATTTCATTAGAAGAGAAACTTCACTAATCTATGGCCTAGAAAGCCAAAAGAAATTATCAGTCCAATGACAGAAGGATAGAAGCACGTTCCCTTCATCCTCAATGTGCGTCCACAGCTTACTCGAGTGCTTGAGATATTCATTTGGTTTAAGGCACCTTCATCGTACGAAGGAAAAAACCCGGATCCCCGGGCGGATCATTCTCTCTAACAAGTTAAACAAGGGTCCAGGAGCAAGAGAGGAAAATCCAAAGTGCAAATAACATAATATGAAAAAAGAAAAAAATATTGAGGTGTTGAAAAAGAAGGCACTTTAGAAGCGAAAGTAGGCTATTCTCGTAAAGGAATATCGTAACGGGCGACTAGGTAACTATACTACTTAAATAGTGAAATACCAACTAACACATAAAGCAATAACCAGATAGATAGAATGATAACCGGTAATACAAAGATATCAACACAGCTGGAGTCACGAGGCTCGATAATGACCAATGGGTTAGGATCTGAGGAAGCTTAGAATAGGTGATGGAATATTCGTTGTTCTGATTGTTGAGATACTGCAAATCCACTTATCCAACAATTTCAATCCATTTTCCTACTTTTCTGCAAGGGGTTCAAGGGGAAAGCATTATTATATCCTTAATATGACTCTCTGTCACACGGATGCTGCTGGGCTGCTACAAAACCCCTATAGTCGAAAAAAGATCGAAACAGGGATAAAACGTAGGATAACCCAGATCACTCGGACTAGCTGAACTCTCCAGAACAAACACAACCTAGGTGGTTTGACTAACGTTTTGGCACATTAGACTAACCTAAGACAACTCATGTCTACATTCAGTCCTATCGAGATACAACCTGTTACCAACCTGATACAACGCAAGTCACAAGCTTGACACAACGAGAATGGCTACAACTGACAACTCCTGCATCTGAGATTGACAACTCTAGTAACAGAGAATGACAACTCCTGCAACAGATATTGACAGAGCATGACACTCTCAACTGAGCTCAATCCAGCTGTGAACAATAAACAACACTGAAAGTAAACAACACGGTTACCACAAAACTTGGATTCTGGATTACAACACTATAGGCAATGAACCACCACTAACGGCCCATAACGTTAGCTGATAGCCGCTGACCGTGGAGTACTTGCCGATCCATCAGCGAGGACTGTATCATTTAGCAAGCTAAAAACTTAAGGAACATGTATGTGAGAGTTCCACTTTAGCTCCCTCAACACCAGGCGGGACGAGTAGCCCTATACGACGTGTAGCCACACTCTAGTGTCCTTTTCTACTTAGTTGGACAGATCACTTCAGAAAATCATATAATAACAAGCAAGAAAATGGATGCGCTGACACGCAACAACTTTCGCGCTAGTTGCTCAAAAAATCGTATAAAAATCAAGCAAGAAAATGGATGCGCTAACGTGCAACGGCTTTCGCGCTAGTTTCTCAATCCGTTGCTTGCTTCTATTCTGTCTTGGAAAAGTGAGGATTTCCTATCTGATCCAAGGGAAGGAAGAGAGGTGGAAAGTGTTGCTGTGTCAAATCGAGATTGTGTGGGTGTCCGCTCATGTTCGATGCTATCGAAAATCATGCATTGGATGGATGCCCGGGCATTGAGAAGGAAGGACGCTTTCAGAGGCGAAAGGCCATGGGGTGAGATTTTTCGGTGATCCATGGATCTCTGGTCGGGAAACCGTATCCAAGCTCCGTGGCTAGTCTGTGCTCTTTGGACTTTTCAAACTTAGCGAACTGAAACATCTGAGTAGCTAAAGGAAGGAAAATCAACCGAGACCCCGTTACACTACAAAAAAAGACACATCCGTGACATTTTGGGCCGAACGAAAAAAAATTCTGTCATACATATGACACTTCTATGACGATAATTGTGACAAAACCCGGTATCATCATAGATGTGGTGGGCTCCTACTTCTATGACAAAAAATCATGACAGAAAATGGGCTTTTCGTCCTGGGCGGGCCGGAGACGCAGCTGCATGACATTCTTTGGGCCGTCCATGACGGAAAAAACCGTGGTAGAAGCGAGGGGGAGGAAAATTTCGGGGATTTCCCAGTTACGTTGGGAGGTCGGGGGCCGAGCGATGCGCGTTTCTCTCGTACACGTACGCGCGTGTGTGCGAGGCGTTGGCTCTAACTGAACCCGAGCGAGGCGTTGGGCTCTAACTGAACCCGAGCGATTGCACTGCAGGCTACGCGTTACTGAACCCGAGCGATCGATCGATGGCTGTTAACTGAACCCGATCGAGCGATTCCTTCGCTACTGCTGCTAACTGAAGCCGATCGATTGGATGAACAGCGAGCGTTGCGGGGGGGTTGGATGAACAGTGAGCGGCGGTGTTGCCTCTGGATGAACAGGACCCCGTGGTGTGGAGGACTGGATGAACAGTAGACGGTGGAGGGGTGCCCGTGGAGGGGTGGTTGAATAGGACCCCGTGGTGTGGAGGGCTGAATGAACAGTAAACGGTGGAGGGGTGCCCATGGAGGGGTGGTTGAACAGGACCCCGTGGTGTGGAGGGCTGGATGAACAGTAGACGGTGGAGGGGTGGTTGAACAGTAGCCGGTGGAGTAGCGCGCGGTGGAGGCTAGATGAACAGGAGCCCGTGGAGGCTGGAGGAGGTCGACGGTAGCCCGTGGAGGCTGGAGGAGGTCAGCGGTGGAGATGAACAGTACCGCGTGGAGTCCCGTTTTGCGGTACGCCACACCCCTCCCGATCAACAGGACCCCCGTTTCGACCGTAGCGCTCCAACACAAGTCCATTTCCTCCGTTTTGCGGTACGCCACACCCCTCCCGATCAACAGGACACCCGTTTCGACCGTAGGAGGTCCGTTTCCTCCATTTTGCGGTACGCCAGACCCCTCCCGATGAACAGGATCCCGTTTCGAACGTGGCCGGTCGAACACAAGGCCGTTTCCTCCGTTTTGCGGTATGCCATGCCTCGTTTCCATCGCCTGTTCCGTCCAAGCCCTCCCGATGAACACGACCACGCATTCTGTTCCGACCCAGCCGGTTGGCTCCCACGCGTTCCGTTGCCTCCCCATGAACACGACGCATTCCGTTGCCTCCCCATGAACACGATGACGACGCTGTTTCTCCGTTCTGACCCAGCCATGTACACGAGCCATGGTCGTACGTATGCGCGAGTAGGCGTTCGAGACCCTGCCCGTATGTACGTACGTGGCCGTATTTTCTTTCTTGCACCCTGGCCACTGTACGTACGTGTACATGCTACGTGTGTGCCTCTACTACGACACGTACGCGCCTCTACTACGACACGTGCGCGCCTCTACATCGACCAGTATATATGTACGTACACGTTCGCGACCAGAATGACAACGCTACGTATGCTTCGACCAGGTGGGTCCCGACTGTCAGGCACTTCCTTGCCTGCGAAGATGTAGCTGGTGGGTCCCAGCAGTCAAGGGGGCAAATCATTTTTTTTTGCCCGGACGCACTTCCTTGCGTGTGAAGGTGTAGCTGCTGGGTCCCAGCAGTCAGGGGGGAATTGTTTTGTTTTTTTACCCGGACGCACTTCCTTGCATGCGAAGATGTAGCTGGTGGGTCCCAACAGTTAGGGGGAAATGTTTTTTTCACGAAATACGGTGGCCTGTCCGGTGGGTCCCCGCTGTCAGGTGGAGGAATAATTATTTTGCGCGTAATAAGGAGGCACTTCCTTGTTGCGGCCGTGGACCCAGCTGTCAGCCTCTCCACGTACAGTCCACGTCTGATGGAAGCCATTCCTTGACCACGTTGACCACGCCGCGCCGAGAGCACTAGGGCGGTGGACGACGGCGAGGCCTAGGAAGGGGGCGACGCAGAGCCGGGGAAGACGCGGCAGTGGATGCCCACGCATAGAGGAGTATGAGGGTTCACTCATTCGGCTGCGGTGTGAGGCTGCCGTCGCCGCAGAATAACAGGGGGTGTGGGTGCATAGAGGGATGGCCTGGCCAGCGGTGGGACTAGTAGGGGGCGGTGAGGCCTCCGTGGCATCACAGCCGGCCACGGGCGGCAGGAGCAGGCGGCACGACCGGCGCTGCTTTGGGCGGCTGGAGCAAGAAGACCAAAGGTTGAAGAAGCACTACGGCCGTTGGATGGACATCGTACGGTCACTGGAGCTAGAATCGTTCATATATTGACTAAAGTTGACAAAGGCCTCCGTCCTAGTCAACTTAGTAGGCCCACAAGTCAGCCTCCCACCAAGGTGGGTCCCAGCTAGCAGGGGGTATTCATTTTTTTTGTGCGTAATAAGGAGGCACTTCCGGTGGGTCCGAGCTGACAGCGGGGGGAACGTTTTTTCGCGAAATACGGTGGCCCGTCTGTGGGTCCCAGCAATCAGGGGGAAATGTTTTTTTCCACGAAATGCTGGTGGCCCATCCGGTGGGTCCCTGCTGTCAGGTGGAGGAATAATTATTTTCCGCGTAACAAGGAGGCACTTCCTTGCGGCTGCCATGGACCCAGCTGTCAGCCTCTCCACGTACAGTACTCTTCCGATGGAAGTCGGTCGTTGACCACATTGACCACGCCGCGCCGAGAGCACCACGGCGATGGACGACGGCGAGGCCTAGGAAGGGGACGACGTGGAGCCGGGGAAGACGCGGCAGTGGAAGCCCGCGCGGAGAGGAGTATGAGGGTTCACCGGTTCGGCTGTGGTGTGAGGCTGTCATCGCCACAGAATAACAGGGGGTGTGGGTGAGTAGAGGGATGCCCTGGCCAGCGGTGGGAGTAGTAGGGGGCGCTGAGGCCTGCGCGGCAGCACAGCCGGCCATGGGAGGCGGGAGTAGGCGGTCCCGCCGGCGCTGCTTTGGCGGCTGGAGCAAGAAGATCAGAGATTGAAGAAACACGACGGCCGTTGGATTGACATCCAACAGTTACGCCTGCTAGAATCGTTTGTTGACGTATATAATAACTAAAAAAATCTTGCATACGCGTCAACTAAACAGGCCCACAAGTCAGACCACTCCCTCTTTTTTTTAATAATTTATATATAGCTCATGGCAACTTCTTATGCAATTTATTGCAGTCGTTTTTTTGGTTGGCCAGGGCCAATTTCGCATATTTCTGTGGGTTCCAAACTATTTTTAATACTGAAATATCGAGCCAGATTTAAAGTACTTTGAAGATATATTTAAATTAGGTTAATGCCCAGTGAAATAGGAATCTGAAAATGTGAAAAAATTCAGAAATTATAAAGTAATTGCCAATTTGTCATCTGTTTTTATATTTACAACCCATTTCATATTACTTTCAAGATTTGCAGGTGTCTTGAAAGAGTTGCAGCCCATCAGGGCGTAGAAAAATAAGTAGGCCTGGATTGGGTATTCTTCAGAAAAAATAAACTGGGCTCATTTTCACAAAGAAAAAATAGCTGGGCTGGTCACATGGTGAACATAAAATATAAGCCTGGGCTAGACGGGCCACAGCCCAGTTCAAACCCTGCTCCGTCTCAACAATACCAAACAAAAAAATACTGCTCGAGTAGCTACGTCCCAGGTGTCAGCCGATCTTGTGTTGTTCTCTTGTCTATTGACTATATACGCTCACAATGTCGTGGGTCCCAGATGTCAGGAAAACACTAGGAGGAAGCATTTTATTTTTCCATACGCTGACGTGGTGGGCCCCTACTGTCATCCTCTCCACGTACTTCTGCCGATTCCTGTTGTTTGTTGACCATGTTGACAACGCGAGAGGGCAGCGCCGCAGCGAGCGCACCAAAGCGCGCGGAGGACGTCGGCGTTAACGATTTAGGAGACGGTGGGGCGGCGATGCGTGCGCTGAGGCGCAGCCAGCCGTGGGAGGCGGAAGCAGGCGGCCCCGCCGGCGCTGGTTTGGTTTTGGCGGCTGGAGGAAGACAGGACTGAAGAAACACGACAGAGTGTAAAAGCAGGAGGAGTACTTAACAACCTTAACTGAAACCAGCAGGGGCACTTAACAACCAAAGCTGAAAGCAGTATGAGTACTTATACAGGTTCAACCGTACAAAGCACGCCTCGAACAGTGCTACTTTGCCTACAGTTAACCAAGGGTGAGGCCGCCAAGCCCCAGGACAAGGCCCAGGCGCCACCCGCGCATCCACAACCTTCTAAAAGCGGCTTCATCTCGCAACGTGGTCAATAAACAGGATATTCGCTTTAGAGCCATGGAAAAGCATGAACATAATCTTCTATCCTATTCTCCAAGATGGACGGGCCTTCATTATTTGAGACCACCCATGAATAAGTATCTTTTCACCTCCAAGGGGAATTGAGTAGGTCGACATAAACATCATGTTGTGACCAAGCGCAAGTCTGACCCGACCATGGTCAGGCATCTGTATAGGAGCAATAGAACTCGGCAGTTCCTGTTTCAAGAAGATCACAGCTGTAAAACTGTGTATAAGCAATAGTTTATGAACAACATATATAACAGAAAACAGCTCATACCATAAGTTTCTCGACACAGTTGGACCTGTTCAACGAGTGCAGCAGTGGCACACATATCCCACGTGGCCTTCCACCATTGAAACGCCCCACAAGGACCTCAAGACGATCAATAAAGTGTAGGAACTTGTGGATGTCGATCCAGTCAACTTCAGTGCCATTAGTAATAGCCGAGTTATTACAGAGTAACAAACGAGCAGACTGCTTAACTCTGAAAAAACCTACACGTGCCACCAATTATAAGAAAATATTAGTTAGAAGTAGCATCTTCGTGAGAGATTCGTTGCTACTTCTAAAGTTAAATTGTGATTAGTTAGACAGAATAGGTGGATTAAGAAGTAATCGAGGCAACAAGCAAGAACCAGATACAAAACTAACATGGATGAACAATTGGAACGACGTCGGGGTGGAAGATCGCAGTGAAGATGAGACCAGGTTCTGCTATTTCCATCAACATTCGTGCACCAACTTTCAGTCCGTAACACTTGAGAAAGTTTATCCAAGTTCGGCCATAAAAGAAGCAGCGATCTTCTTCGTTCATGAACCCAACTCGGAACTTATATCCATGGCTTGTCTTCACTGTGACCATTAAACTAGTGTATTCAGTTATGGCAAGGCCGAGCATCTTGAGTACATGTGTTCTGGCAGAGCAAATAATACACTGCAGGAAAAATAATATGAGAACACAGCATGTTCAAAAAAACCCCACCCTCCTGGATAGAAAAGAGGATTCTAGGAACATACTATGCGCGTTTCAAAATGCTGTGTTAGGATGAGAAGGAACAAGTGTGGCGTCTCGCCGAGGGCGCAGAAACCTGTAGGGTACTTGCACTTTGGGCACTGCAAATGAAACACACTAGATTCAGTAGGAAGAAAAATGCATCAACGGCGGCGGCTGCCATCCTAGGATTACCTGCGACCAAGGGACTTGGATTTATCGGGGATGGATGAAGAATTCGTACCTGGTTCTCCATGAGAAAACCCTATGCAATCGCCGAGAGGGGGTTTTCTCTGAACAAGCAGACGAGGGAGAAGGGGATTCAGGCCCAGTGAATATTGCCGCTTCGTCCGTCCAACTTACTGCTAAAGCTGGAAAGGGGGGTTGTGATTTGACGGCTCATTGGGCATTACTGCGGCGCTACGACCGGGGTGTGTCTACCGTGAAGTTGTGCACTCTGATTTGTGCATATGGCACGTGGACCCCGTTGCCGGTTGCCCCACATATCAGCGAAAGGAAGTAGAAAGACAGGAGTAACTAGTTACACATAAATATATATTTTGACAGAGAGATACTCCCTCTGTAAAGAAATATACAAATCTTTTATATCACAGGCTCACCTTGCCGAGAAATATACACCCTCTGCAACGCACGGGCATTATGGGGGTTCAACTTTTTTATGGGGGTTCAGCTGAGAATATAATACTCAGATAGGCTCACGGTTCTGGACTTTGGGCCGCAGGCCGACCCTGCATGTTTGGGGGCCCATGTGTTCTACCTCAGCGCTTTTCATATTGCAAGTGATCGGTACGGCGCTGGTTTTAGATGCTGTCGCAAGGCGAATACACAAAATTGAATAAAACACGGCAGCTGTTGGAATGAAATCGAACGGCAGTTCCTAACCAGCAATGAGAGTTGCAATTCTATCAACGATATACCATGTGATAAATAATACTGTCGTACTACTTATACACACAGGACACTTGTTTCACCATGCCAGATTATTACATCAAAATCTCTCGGAGGATAGATCAGTTCGGCAGTTGCATGCTGCTACTGAAGAATTTCAAAGTTGATTTGGACCAGCTCTCCTTGCCGAGAAAGTTCGATTTTGACATCATCCCCTACCGCAAGATATGATTTAGATTTGAACCTTGACCATCCTTTAGCATCAATCATCATGCGACCATCCTTTGTACTTACGGTATATTGAGAAGGTTCATTCACACCAAGGCTGCGCATGGTAAGAGAAACTTGGCCGCGGTTGCCCGGATTGTTGAACGACTCCCTCGTTGCTCTAGGAATTCTCTGTTTGCAAACAAGAAGACATACCCAAACAGTTAGATCAACACAGTGAATCATGTGAAACAACATGGAAAGAAAAAAGAACAAAGCACTTGGGCGGCCAATGCTTACCAAGAAGGTGGACATGTCGGTTTTTGTAAGGACTTTGGTATATGAAGTGCGAACTGCAGCCCAGTCTGTTGCCGGTGCAACTGCACGGGCCGGAGCAGATGCAAGTGCAAGTGTTGGTGCAGGTGCCGAAGCCGCTGCTGCTGCCGGAGATGGTGCTCCTTGTAGAGTTGGTGCCGGTGTCGGAGCAGGTGCCGGTGTCGATGCCCGATCCTCCGGTAGATCAGACTGATCCGCTGACACGGTCGGTGCCCAATCCTCAGCTGGATCAGACTGAGCTGCTGCCGCTGTCAGTGCTAGAGCAACTGCCGGTGCTCGATCTGTGCGAGACAGCGGCGATCGTGTCTGGTCTGTTATGATCAGCTTTCTAACTTGACTAGGATCCATGACCGTGATCCAGTTTTTTTCTTCATTTCTTTTAAACGCGAGAAGGACTAATTGTGGCGTTTTTGTTAAACCAAACTGCAATTCATCATAGGGATTCAGCTTGTACTCAGACAACAGACTGATCCAATTTTTTCCAGTAATATAAGTGATGGACAGTGCCTTCGTTACTGACACGACATAAGAAGTGAAACCTGCAAAAATAGCCATTGTAGAGCAAACCAAACGGTTTATTCTGTGACGAATGTCACATGGCAAAACCTGCATCGTAAAATTGCAGGAAAAGAAAGAAAACATGACATTAAATCAATAAGATTTAGACAGTAAATCAATAAGATTTACTTGATGTGACACGAGTGAATCCTTACCAGGAAATCACTATGTTGAAGTACTAAACAGAAGATTGATCGTCCAACTACGCGTGGCATGCAGGGGCCCCGCCTACTCCCACAACAGGACAATCCAAAGGCCATGACAAATCGTATGGACCGAACATCCATGGGACTGGAAATCCTGGTGGGTGCGATAAACCCTGCAATGCATACAGATATTGGAGTGTAACCATAATTGATAAACCGTCCTCACAAAAAATATGATCTGGATACTTCAAAATATACAGACTGAATTGAGTGGACAGACATTAACATAGACATTAACATAGACCGTTCACACACCAAAAGTGGCAGTACTAATAAACAATACAGGGTTCACAAACACAAATCAAGTACTGAACAATAGTACTTACTACAGACAAGCAAAGTTGCACTAACTAAACTCTGCAGACTATTTCTTGCCACCGACCTACGGGATGAACCCCGCATAACTGACTAGGCCATGGACTTCGTGTGAGATGTCTACATGCACCATCACCATCTTGTCAACCTTGGAGAACCTAACAGAGTGGTCTTTCCACTCATAAACATGATGATGAAGACAGGCCGCATCAGATTTGTTGGGAAGCTTTACAAGAACCACACCCTTCGTAATCGAAGGCACAACCAGGAAATTGTTGTGGTCAAGTACAGCCTCGAGAACACGCCTGACAACAATGCTACAGGAAAACACTAGTTCAGGACACGTGGTGACAAGGACACAGCAGCTGGATAGTTCAGCAGTAGAACTCATCATCAGGTCTTCCAGTTCACACGGCATGACTTTGAGAACTTCATCTCCACCACGGACCTGGTTCTAATTCAAACAGAAACCATATTTTATTACTACCTCCGTTCAGAAATATAAGATGATTTTCGATATTATACTCCATATATGACTACATATACGCACAGAAATGAGTGAACAAAGACACTAGAACATGTCTTCAAAGGCATGAGAGCAGAGGGATTACATGCAATATCCATAACACAAGTTACTGAGGCAAATATACCCTCTTAAAAGGTGGCATTGATGTTCATAAAGTACTCCCTCCGTCCCAAAATTCTTGTCTTAGATTTGTCTAGATACGGATGTATCAAGTCACATTTTAGTATTAGATACATCCGTATCTAGACAAATCTAAGACAAGAAATTTGGGACAGAGGGAGTGGTTGAAAGTAATCTATAAGGAATCAGTGTCAACCTCTCGCATGTTTTGGTCAAAAGAGGAATTTAGAACCGTCATTTGGCACACTAAAATCACATGCAAGATCACCCAGAAAGTTGTACTACCAGTACTAGTACTGCGTGTTAGATGAAAAAACACGATCAAGATCGAGAAAAAGATCGTCAACAAGAGACATTACCTGGACTTGCTTAATGAGGGATCCCGGAGAGGGGGGCTTGGACAGGGCGATGGCTTTGAGCTTGTCTGCAGTAGTCTCAGCGGGGTGCTTGCGCTTCTTCGTACCATGAGCCTCGACGGTTTTGGCCAGAGCCATAGACATCACGTTGGCCGGTGCTCCGGCGTCCATCCAAGAGAGGAAGCTGAGAGAAAAGAGTGAAAGGAGGAACGAGATGAGGGAGAAGCGAAGCGAGTGGGGGTTTTCTTCAAGAGAGGAAGCTGAGAGAGAAGAGTGAAATGATGGTTGCTTCGCCCGTCCAACTTACTGCTGGAAAGGAGGGGGTTTTGTGATTTGACGGCTCATTGGGCATTACTGCGGCGGTTCGATCGGGGTAGTCTACCGTCACTCTACTACGGAGTAATTTAGTGCATGGCTGGTGGACCCAGGTGCTGGCTGTCCCACACGTCGGCGAAAGTGAGTAATTTAGTGCATGGCTGGAGGAGGATCCGCACGGTAGAGCGTGACCACTGTTTTTCTGAAGAAGAAAATGATTACAGCAAGCGTTTCCACTCTTACGACGGAGGAGTGCGAAACATGGCAGCCACTTGAACATACACAGTGCTCCTACTACTAGGCATGTGCAGTGGTTCATACGTCAGTACTACACAATCTTGTTGCTAGTGTAGTAAGATATGAGGATTACAAATGATGTTGTGTGCATGTCAACTACTCCTATATGTAACATAGTACCGCTTTTTCGACTGTCCGGTCGAGAATGAACGGTGAGATCAATGTTAACAGAACTAGGTTCACAGCGCACGGAGAGTACGGTGCTACAGTACTCCACAAAACATGAACCATATGAAGCACGAATAGTGTTAGGCAGGGTGTATGAAGGGTGCACGGGATGGGAGCAAAAGTTCGCTTCTCGACCCACTTTTGGGTGTTTGGCAGAGTGCATGAAGGGTGCATGAGTCCACACTAGTAGGTTGACAAAAATACACGAAGAGGAAACAACTATATTGAGATGAGAATGCAATCAAACACACCCACACGCTTTGTGCTATAGTGACTGATCTGCACCGTCTGAGTTTGATCCAACGTTCATGTTGCGCCGAGACATGGACATGCCCATGCAGAGGTCGCCTAAACACCACCGAAGTCCCTCTGCTTCTCGAGGCGCACGACGTTGGTGATGCAGGGTGCAACCGCCCGCAGAGCCCGCTCCCGGTCGACGGGAGCCAGCTCGTCAAAGACGGCGTCCAATGGCACGAATGGATTCCGATGACGGAGCCCTGAAAGGATTCGCCCGGCAACGGCGATGGTAGCCCGCAATCCCTCCTTGTCCAGCTCAGCCCCCACCATCGCGCGGAGACGGCTCAGCTCCTCGGAGATATAGGTGAAGAAGGAGACCAGGTCAGGAAGCCGCAACTCGTTGAAGTCGACCGGGTGGTCGAACGGGTTTATCCCGACGGCCGGCATCGTCGCGCTGGCACGACGGTAGGCATCGCGCAGCCGCAACACGTGCGTGGCAACTTGGTTCACCAAGTGGCTGAGGCGATCCTGGACCTCGTCATGATCGGCCCGCTCGCGCTCCAGCCAGCTCCCCTGATGGCCTATCGTATCTCCTGCTTTCTGCAGCAACACCGCCGACGCCTCGAGCATCTTTGTGGTGGGCGCCTACCGCTTTTGAAGCTCCGTGAACTCCCACACATAACGGAGGAGCATGGCACTCCTCTCCTCCTTGAGCTCACAGAGCTCCACGTCCTTGGCACTGAGCTCTGCATCCTTGACATGGAGCTCCTGTGTCAGGCGCCTCACCTCGGACTCCGTGATCTGCTGCGCCGCCATGGCACCAGGTAGAAGCAATGGGGAGAGGAAGCAAAGCGGGCGAAACGGCTGAAAGGCAATGCAATCTACGGGAAGGCGGAGGGAGCGGGGAATCTTTTGGTTTTCACCACGGTAAAACA
Source organism: Aegilops tauschii subsp. strangulata (assembly GCF_002575655.3). Taxonomy (NCBI): domain Eukaryota; kingdom Viridiplantae; phylum Streptophyta; class Magnoliopsida; order Poales; family Poaceae; genus Aegilops; species Aegilops tauschii. The sequence continues at coordinate 62,427,096 of NC_053039.3, read as the reverse complement.
CCAGTCGACGACTTCTCACATCAGGGAGCAGTGGGTTTTTACAGGCAGAGTCATCGTGACTAATTGTTGCCGCGCCTGCTCCCGTCAATCAAAAAATTAAAAATCCTGCCGCACCTGCTCCCGTCAATCAAAAAATTAAAAATCCTGCCGCACCCAAACACCATAGCAACGCCGCGGTGGATATTTAAATTTACCTGCAGGCAAGTAGATAAAAAAGGGGGTGAAAAAACAAATGTGGCGGCGGCCTAGCTAATCGGTCGAACTAGCCCAACTAGCTAGCCACCGTGCTTCACTGATGTACTCGGCGGGAAAGGTGGTCTTTCGTGATTTGACGACTCATTTACTTGCTTTGGCGCTACGATCGAGGAGGACCCAGAAACCGCGCGGTAGGGCGTCCCACGTCAGGAAGAATATATGCGTGCACCACCCGGGAGGACCCCAAAACCGCGCGGTAGGGTGTGCCATGTCTCGACACGGAGGAAAAATGTGCGTGTAAAAATATACTGTATCAGACGTAGTACCTATGGTTCGACCTTGGGACCCAGCCAGTCGGTCGAAAACACCCCACTAGCCACACAGCTTCATCATGCAAACGTGGCACGGAGGATAGATGTGGTTAGCTTCGTCTCGACCAGCCACAATATCTCTTGTTCTAGGCGATTCTTCTATTTTCCAAGCTTTTTTTTAGTTGTAATAACACCACGGCAAGCTATCGCCGCTCTTCGTGTGTGCCCATGCAAAGGTTAGACGATGGAGAGAAGAGAGATTGAGATCGCAGACCTAGGACCCACCAGTAAGTGAGACAACGGTCGTGCACGTGTTGACGAGGCACTCCCTCTACTCTACTCAACGCAAGTACTGTATAAAATCAAGTTATGGGACAAAGCCAACAACCGTTCGTTTTTTCAGGCTATCGACTTACGCTTTGTAGTCCAGGTTGCCAGTTCGAATCTCGTCTTTCAGATTTGTTAGTTTTAGGTCCAAATTTGATTAATGACAAGTGGGACCCCCGTGTGTTGTTCCGATATTTCAGTGTAGGATGTTTTTTTGAACAAACACTTTGCGCGGTTAGACAAGTAACGGCATGAGTTACACGTATTTTGCAAGTTTACGAACAAAAATGACAGCGGCATAGAATATCACATCCACCCCGCAGCTTAGATACTATGGTGATACGAGTTTTTACACCGTTAGAAGTGAGATCCAATGGCTTGGGAGTAGTCTTTGTAATTATGCGCAATTTCCAAACTCTCCAAAGGTTTTTTTTTTGCAAATAAAACATTCAGGCCTCGTGTGTGCCGCTGCATCTTCGATCCAACGGCTCCCCGGTGCTCATATTAGGTGCTCCCAGTAGCTTAATTACCCGCTACGGTGATATGAGCATCTAGGTCGTATGATCAGTGATCAGATGGCACATGCGTAGTACTTGTACTTTCTGCGCATTTCCCAAACTCTATCAGTCGTATATTGCAAAAACATTCAAACCTCCTACCGTGGGCCGTTAGATCTCAGTGAACTCGTATCACCATAGAATCTACGGTGCGGGAGCACCTCATACTCTCCCGTGCGAGAAAACATAAGGTGCTATCGCAGCTTGGATGCTACGGTGATACGAGCTTGGAGGTTGTTTGATCTGAGATCCAATGGCATCTGAGCAGTCTTTGTGCTTGTAAGCAGTGGCCGGACTCTTTTGGGGCTTTTCTGCAAAAAACCATTCGAACCACCGAGGAGGTGTTGGGTTACAAATCCAACGCCTCCGAAGAGCTTGTATCACCAAAGCATCTAAGGTATGGTAGCACATGATATTCTTACATACAGGAGAATATGATGTCCTCCTTCATCTTAGATGCTACGGTGATACGAGCTTCGAGGTCGTTGGATATGGGATCAAAGGGCATCTAAGTAGTTTTTGTACAAATTGTGTGCAATTCTCAAACTCATCAAGGTTTCCTGCAAAAATATTAAGACACATCATGTGAGCTGCTATATCTCAGATCTACAAGCTCCAAGCAACTCGTATCGGCATATAGCATCTAAGGTATGGGGGCACATGATATTCTCCCGGGGAGGAGGGGTGGGGTGCACAACCAATCGGTGGTTGGAAGGGTGGGGACAAATATAATCTAAACAACCCTTAACAGAGCTCCACAATTTTATCTAAGGTCGAGGGGTTGACCCCCGACAATCATAGCTCCGCCTAAACACAACATTTGCATGTACTGTAGTACTAGACTTAATATTCATGTTTCAGTTTCATGTTCATTTTAAATATTGAACTGAGGACAATGGATGTCTTACATTTTACTCCCTTTGTTCCTAAATATTAGTCTTTTTAGAGGCTTCAAATGGACTGGCACATACGGATGTATATAGACCTATTTTAGAGTCTAGATTCACTCATTTTGCTCCGTATGTAGTCACTTGTTGAACTCTCTAAAAGACTAATATTTAGGAATAGAAGGAGTATTTTAAAATTCGTGTCATACATGCATGGTTTGGAAAAATAGATGCACTATACTTATTGGATTGTTGTTGTGTTCATGCGTGTGTGTCTCTGTGTGTGTGTGGTCATATGCTTGATACATACAAAGTTTTCTCACCTCCATATTGTTCATCTTTTAAATTTGAATTTGCATTGGAAAACTTACTAGGGATACCATGAAATGTGAAATCCACGTTGAGATCACTATCTCACAAACTCACTCTAATTCAACAACTCGTCATAAATCAATTACCACGTTGAGATTAGTATTTGCAAGGAAAATGCGGGTATTGTAATACACATAGATTCATTCGGCAATTTAAAAGGTTCCTTTCGTATTCTCGAATGGTAGGACCCAACGGCGTACCAGCCAGACCTTGGCTCGTGTTGATCCTAAAAAAAACAGGCTTGTGTCCTTCGGTGGCGTGCGTGGTACGCACATTAGGCAAACCCAACCAGTCGAGCCTCAGCGTTTCAAGTCGAAATATCTGGCGGCCAGAATTCCAGCCCTAGGAAATTTCCCTCATGTCCCCGGTCCATAAAGACTACCGATGAACAACGGAGGGATGCTTTAGTAACTAGACAACGTTACCTACCGTGCCGAGCACGGTTCAATTCCCTCGGTCGCCGCTCGTCAAGGTCACCCGTCAACTGCATTGCCTAGTACTACTACTACTAGACCAGGATGAGCATAGAATTGAGCCCGTTTGTTCGTGCCTAGTACTTGAGTTAATATATTAGGCAATGCACGGTACGGAGGGATTATCCTTTTACTCTGCATATATAACTTGTCTGAAGTCTAACTAAGCAAAATGTTTGACCAAATCCTTTCTTAAGAAATACAACAGGACAGATGTACGGCTTGAAAATTTATTGCATGATGCAGGTTATGATATTGTTTCGAATCCTGGATCTTAAATTTCAGAAAATCCAAAAGTGAGCATAAATTCTTGAAACTAAGCATGGTCACGTGATATGGCACAAATATTACTTCGTAAGTTTTCTCTTCAATTTGAGACAAACTGCTTATGACAAATTGCACAAATGAAGAGCCAAGGTATTTTGGAACAAAGACCTGTCGCGTTAAGGCGAACGCTTTCACTATTGAAACCGTGGGCGTTTACGTGCCGCCACGAGTCCCCGCTTCTCATCGGCAGGTGCCGTCCGAGCAAGTGTGTGAGTCGACGGGAGGCATGCGAGCAGACCGCTGCGCCGGCTGTCAGGGAGGCGTGCGAGCAGACCGCTGTGCAGGCTCACCGGAGGCGAGCCCTTTGACCAGGCTCCGCCGCCCACCGTCGTCCCAACTGCTCCCACTTTTAATGTCGCCGGCGCCGCAGTTTAAAATCAACCCCGCACTACCCGGTATCGCTACAATCCTCTCTCTTCCTCTCCGATTCTCCTGTCGTCTACCTCCAACTAGCCTGACCTAAACGTACGCCATGCCGCATCACGATGGTCTGCCCTTAGTGTTCCAGTTTCCTGAGGAAGACACCCAGCCAGAGTCTCAAGAACATAAGGCGCTTTGGGACGAGCTTGAACTGGCCTTGCGGGAAGACGTCGCGCCTGTCCCCGCTCCCATTCCGGCTCCCGTCGCCCCGACTATGCCAGCGCCCATCCCCGTGGCATTGATGGGCTGGGGGCCGCACATTGTCGCCGAGCTTGATCCCACGGGGTTCCACGAGGTCCCTGCCGACTTTCACGCGCCCGTGCACCTGCCAGCGCATGCGCCTGCGCGTGCACTGATGCGCACGCCCGTGCCCGTGCCCGTGCACCTGCCAGCGCATGCGCCTGCGCGTGCACTGATGTGCGCGCCCGTGCCGGTGCCCGTGCACACGAATGTCTCCGCCGCGCCGTTGACAGCGCCTGTCCCCGCGGGGGTGCCAGTGCCCCCCTCAGCGGCATGGATGGCCGCAGTCGACCGCTTCCTTGCACCAACGCCATTCGCCTCCTCCCGCCAGTTGACTCACTCTGAAGTCCAGAACATTTTGGCCTTCCTTGAAGCTAGGCCAACGTCCAGGAGTACGCCAACAACGGCGCAAGACGCCGCCGTCGCCGTCGGTCAGTGGCCCGATGACACACAGAGCAGGGCAGAGGAGCCGCTTCCCACCGCGAGACGCCCCCGCCGCCGCAGTGTAATCTAAATTTGCCATGAAAAACGTTCGGATTGCCATGCTTAAAATCCGAACGTTTATCATTTCCGTTTATTTTATATCGATCGTCGTATAATTTAAAGTTGGAGTCAGACAGAACGAAATGTATGGTTTGATCGATTGAATGTTCTGCTAGAGCCGTATCAAATTAAATATAAAACGTCATCAAGCCACATGTATTCCTTGTCATCCAACGACCTAGACTACTTCAATGTCGAGCGCTCAACACGTTTAGCGTGCAGTTAATTTCATGTCAAAAATAGTGCTAATCACATGACAACACGCAAATAATATCCTAGTAGTTAATATCCACATGCACTTAATATACTTCCAAATTAACGTGCATTGCACGTACACACTGACTAGTGCTGCTAGTACGTGAAACTGGTGCCGTGACTTGTGAACGCGTCCAGATATGGTCAACGGCAACATCGCCCGCGAGTTCTTCCTGTTTGCCCGTGCGTCTAAACGCAGAAGGGGAGGAGAGAGAGAGCACACATGGAACCCACCAGTAAGTGAAGGCGAATAGTACTAAAACTAATATTACATGTTATCCATTAATTAGGCTGTGGTAATATAAAAACATTATGTGAACAAAGGGGGTACAACAAACATTGCTATTCTACGTATGTTGCCTATTGACGTGCGGCTTGAAGGCCCGGTCGCATGTTCGATCCTCGTCCTTTATTTTTTAATTTGTATATGGGTCCAAATTTGTTTCATGACATGTGGGGCCCTCGGTGTGTAGTTTGTAGCACTTTAATTTATGGGTCGAAATTTGTTCCATTCCAAGTGGACTATCGATGTGTAGTTTTGTAGCTTATTTATAATAATTAAAGAGAACAACATAGTTTTTTCAATAATACCATGGTGCGACGTTGAAGGCGAGAAAGGACGTGCGAGAGAGCGATGACCGAGCCAGAGGGAAATCAACTAGGGGAGTTGCGTGGGTTGCAACGGTGTTTGGAGTAGTTGTGGGCCGAATGCTACGAGAATATAATCTAAACCGACCGGAATAAATGCCTACACAAATTAATCCAAGGTTGGAGTGCCCCTCGCAATGTAAATAGCTCCGGCTTTGCGAGGGATGGAGAGGTAGTAGCTTCAACGCGTGGAAAATATGGTGTGAGAAAGCGAGGTCAATCGAGAGACATATAGATAGAGAGACAAAGTGAGTGTGGTCCGACATTCATTGAACAAATATATATGCTCTCGAGAGATATTGTCCGATTGAGCTTTTTGGCAAGGGTGAGGGTTGTAAGATAGAGCTTGAGAGATGATCCAGTCACAGACGTGTAGATATATTTTGTGCGTGGGAGGAAGCAAGGTCAACCGATCACATAGGGTCGCCGTGCGATCGAAAGAGTGAGATGGGTAGGAGAGAGTGACCTAGATAGACGATGTGCGTCAGAGAGTATACAATGTGAATAGGTCGAATTGGGCTCAAACATGGTGATATATCGTTTTTGTCCGAGAAAGAGCGAGGTCAATCGAGACATACGGAGAGAGAGAGATTGAGTGAGCGTGGCCCACCATGAGGTCGAAAGAGTGGCGGCGGCTTGGATGGACTGACCTAGATAGACAATTTGCATGAGAGAGTATAGAGTGTGTCGATCGAGGCCCGAACAGGGAGATATATCATTTGTGTGTGAAACAAAACGAGGTTAAACGAGACTCAGATAAAGAGAGCGAGATTGAGCGAGTGTGGCCCGCCGTGCGGAAGAAAGAGTGAGACAGTCTCGAGGGAGTGACCTAGATATACAATGTGCGTGCGTGCGCACGAGAGGTTGGGGGGCTAGATAGGCAATGCATGTATTTAGCGCGAGAGGGTGAGAGGGAGAGGGGGAGAGAGAGAGCTCGGCATGGGGTGCAATGGCGGGTGTGTGAGGTAAATACATTTGGTAACAGAGTGGAAAAAGGGGTTGTGTAGTTGAGAGACTTAGAGATCGAAACATGGAGAGAAAGAATGAACGTGTGTTGGAAACCGATAGCTTCCTAAGGTGCTTAGGAGAGGAAGATTGACCGATACAGGAAGTATGTAGCGTTTGTGCGAGGGGGGGCTAAAAACAACATTTGAATGTACATAGTATGTACATTGTAAGATTTGAACCGAGGACCAGGCATACGGGTAATTATTTCGAATTCGTGCCATACTAAGTTTCGAAAAGTTTACATTGACTCAGTTTGTGGTGCTATTTTGTAGGTCATATGTTTGAATCCATCCAAAAGTTTTCTCACTACCATGGTGTTCATCATATACATATGAATTTGTATTAAAAAAGTAGCGTGGATACAGTGAAATGCGAAATCCACGTTAGAATTGGAGATCGCTACGTGACACACACTCTAATTCAAATAACTAACTACGTGACACACACTCTAATTCAAATAACTAATTATGTGACACACACACTCTAATCCACGTTAGCGTGGGTACTGTTTCGAATTTTTTTCAAATAACTCCTCATTAATTAATTTATAGTACTCCCTCTGTTCACTTTTATAAGACCTTGAAGACATTTCAGACAATGTGCAAAACAGTTCATTTTAAGTTGTCTGAAACGACTTACAAAAGTGAACGGATGGAGTATCTCGTTTCGAATGACTAATTATTGCAAGGAAAACACGGGAATGGTAATACATACAGATTCGTTTGCAAATGAAAGAAGATTCGTTTGCATTCTCAAATGTAGGCGCACCAAGCAGACCAGGGTCGTGTCGGGGTGGACGCTGCTTCGGTGCCTTAAAGGCAACTGCCTTTGGCTCACTGACATGTGGGCCAGTCACCTGTTGGGCCCACATGTCATGGACACAAAGGCATGTGCCTTAAGGCACCGAAGCATAGTCCTGTCGGGGTGGTCACGTGTGTCGGACGGACGCGTAGCACCCAGCCACCCACCCCCCTCCCCCCCCAAAAAAAGGACAACGACAATATAAGTTCGCGCTTCCATGTTTCGGATTGAAATATCTGGCGGCCCCAATTCCAGCCCTACAAAATCTCTCTTCTCCACCGTCCCCTTCCACGCCCAGATTGCTCAAATCCCTAATTCGCCGCCAACCCTCGAATTGCCCCTCGTCTCGTCTCTTTCCCCACCGTTCCCCACCTCTGTGCCGGACAACGACGACGAAGATGACGGTCGCGCTTCACCACCGCACCGGAGCTACCTCATCTACGCCCTCGTCCACCGCACCGAGTGGTCCACCGACAACATCGGACGCCGCAACCGACGTGCCTCACAGACACCGAGTTCCACCGCATCAGGTGCGCTTCACCGACGCCGTCTCCCAGCTCACCGGGGCTACTTCACCGAGCACATCGTCGCACCTCCGCCCCCCGAGGCCGTTGGGGCTTCACCAACGGTCTCGTCCACCGCATCATAGCGCTCTGCTGCCACTCAAGATCTGCATCCGTGCGCGGCCAGCCAACGCCAGCGCATCACCCTCAACGGCTCTGAAGTGACCCGCACTCTAGCTAGGCGAGCATGCCCAAACGCCGGCCCGAACTAGGTATCCACACATCACTCCCTTGTGCACTGTTCCGACGATGTTTGGATATCCTTTCACTGCTCTCTTAGCTTACACGCCTATGAAAATCTGACTTTAACTCTTATTTCTTCTGGAGATATCATCTAAAACAAGCAAGTCCATTTTTTAGCGAAGCATGACGGCGCTACGGGATCTGGTACACATCCTGCACACCCGTATAACCTTGTAAGTATCTGTCCTCCGGTACAACATCAAGGTTGATTCCTCTTATTTGATCAACCATTCGCCGTGTCAAAAATGCAGAGGGGGATGCAAGGAGCACAAGGCCTGCACATCCAAGCAAGTGGTAACATGGACTTGTACATGGAACATCCCAAGCGCAAGTAGAGCTGCAGTGAGCCTGTACAACGAGCTAGCGTAAGTCCCTGCATTTCATTTAATTCGTACTGGCATTCGTGTATGATTTGTGTGCAGTGGCTGATCCACGAATTCAAGTTACCAGGGGCGAACATTTAACTTAAAAATACAAAGGCACTTGCACTCCGGAAATCAACATAACTTGAGAAATGTGAAGCTACATGCACTTTGAAAACCAGCTAATGATCCAAAGTAGTTCAGATTATAAACACTAAATGATGCAAGCACCAAAAAACACAAAATGCAACATGGTGTACAAGGACTACAAACATGGTCTGTACCTGCTTGAATTATTCGTTCTCTGGCTGAAAATATCAAAGTGTAATTGCACGTATAACCAGTGCGCAAACTACATATCAATATATCTATCCTGCACAAGTATGGCAATAGTTTCAAACAACAGATTAGAAAAGTATTTATGCTATGTTGTCATGATACAGGGACTTTCTGGTCGACGTTTCCTCAAGCTATGAAAATGCACTATAATTTGCTTGTCATCAATGCCTGCAAATCTCTGTCTCTCTCAACATAGTAGATCATCATTAGACACTAAATCCTTCAATGAGCTTGCAAAATGCTTGCATTAGATCCCTCATTAGACACTATATGTTCATCACCAGGAGCATGTAAAATGTTTGCATCAAATCCTTCATTAGCAGTCTGTTCATTAGACACTTCAGGCTCAAGAACAACATGAGCTTGTATGTTTCCACCGGAAACTTGATTAGATACATCAGATTCAGTCAGTTCAGTATTGATTGGGGGAGTTATAAAATAAGTAGAAATTGGTTTCATTTTCTCATAGATTCCCTACATACAAGCAGTTTTACAACACCGTCAGGTTTAACTATTGGCCAGAAACTGAAGAGTTGAATTAGATATAATCAGGGATGTGATGTACCTGCTCGTTGCGCATGCTACTCTTGCAAGCTGCGACTGTCCGTTTGCGCAAGCTCGATGCCATGCCCGTGCTGCCGCCGCTGCCTCCCACGCAGGCTACACCCAGGGTTGGATCTTCATCTTCTTGTCCTTCCATTCGCTTGAAGCCCGGCGACCGCCCTCCAACGAGGGCGCGAGGAAGTGCTGTGTCGGTCTGTCCAGCGGCGGCTAGGTTAGGAGCGAACCAGACTGGAGGCTAGAGCGAATGAATTGGGATTTTTCCTGCTGTCGATCGATATGGGAGGCGCTCGTTTGGGCCGCGAGCCTGCTATAGGGCCTGCCTTGCACTTATGTTATTGGCCCATCCAAATTGAAACATTTTTCTTCATTTTTTACATTGCCTGCTCGTGCGTTGGGACGAACAAAACTAGCGTGGGCCAACTTGGACGACTCAAACTAGGTGCACACTTTCCAGCCACCTGAGGCGGCCGCCCATACCAGCCCTATGGTGGCGTCACCCCTTTTTGCGTGTATGATTGGATAGTGAAAAATATTCCAGTGGCGCTTTTGATTTACCCACAGAATGGTTGAATTGCTTGTTTCTATGAACTGAGTTCGCCAATAATGTGAAGGATGCCAGTCTTTTCATCCTATTGTAGATTGCTTAGATCTCGATATGCCAAAAGTAATCACATGAAATATACAGTAAAAGCCAGTATAATGTGTTTGGCTACAACTAGTCTGACTACACGTCCTCATATAACATATCAAGGACGCACCATCTTACCGGATTAACCATTCGACTTACCCATGCAGTGTGGGAAGAAAGAAGTATTGGGACTGCGTATCCAAGCAATTGATGCCATGGACTCCTTCGTACAACCTTGTAAGCGAAAAAGAAGTTGCAGTGTGCCTGTACAAAGAACTAGTGTAAGTTCAGTTACCTGCTTCTCGGAATTTTAGTTAGCCACTTATTGCAAAAAATTTCAATTACGTTGCTTGGCTTAATTTAGTTTGCTACTGATTACATAATGGCACAGCCTGTTAATCATATTGTAGACTGCGCCTATCTATGTGTTTGATACTTACTGTTAAGAATTACCTGTTTGCCTTAACTTAAATATCTACTTGTTTGTTTAACTGCTTTGCTGCTGCAACTGCGGGTTACAATGATGTTAATAACTACTTTTCAGCATCCAATTGAAACTCTTTAATTCCTTGTTTGTTTAACTGGTTTGCTGTTATAACTCCCAGTTGAGATGTTTTGCTAACTTCAACTTTTCTGAATCCAATCGGAACTTTAATGGCAAAACAGGTTAGCCCAAGATCAAAGAGCGAGGTCCCCATGGATGTTGCATCATCCCACAGCAGTGGAACCGGCCCAATCGTGCATTATGAATTGCCAACTGCTGATGCTCTAGAGGCTAAATTAGTGGTAGAAAGAGATTCTGCTTCTGCACTTAGAGATGAAGTTGACATGTTGGGGAAGCAAATAGCACAATCACAAGCAGTACTCAAGACAACCATTAAATATTTGGTGGATTTCAAAACGAAGCAAGTTGAGACTGACCAGATTGTTAAGGTCCTGAAGGAAAAAAAGGAAATTAAATTCCTACTTGGTAAATCATAGGTGAAATGTTCTTTCCATAGTTGAGTAACCTTTGTGTTGTCTGTTCATGTAACCAATCAAACCATTTGTTTTAGAGATCATGTAATAATTGTTTTTTTTTGGTTTGTAATTTTATTTGAGCACAAGTCTGTATCAATTGATAAGACTCGAAGACATTTCATTTGGATTGTTGTGCCAGACCTACAAATATGCCAATCGGGCTGAATGTGCATTCAGCAATAGTAGTAGTATAGATGGACCATAAGTGGCACACATTGGAAAGGGGCAAGATGCTGGCTAAAAAAAGGATGTTGTTGTAGCCAAAAAAAAGTACAGCAGCCTGGCTTATGTATGTTAGTTGATATTATTGATCCATATACTCTATAAGTGTTTATATGCCTGTTAGTTCTGTACATTTTTGGTTGATTGACTCTGTATTTGAATCTTGATACATCGCTTGTGTACATATCTAAATGGGAGTACACATTATGTTGCATGTGACATTTGAGTTGGACATGAAGTGTTCCAAATATTCGAATTCACCTTAAACTGGATTCTAGTTTCTGAATTTGAGTATCGGCATTTGTAAACCATATTCATATATGACAGTGGAATACATCTTTGTCGTCCTTTTGAAGATATATAAAAACACATAGAATGATTTATAAAGATTCATATAGGAATACAAAATGGATTCGAATTTAGTTGCCAGGGTAAACGTGGATGCTTATTGTCCCAAATTTTGAAAGAAGCAGCAAAATGTCCACTCCCACGTCGGCTGCCCGAAGCCAAGTGTTTGGGAGATGGAAATTATTGTCTACCCATTACACGGACAATCCATCGGCCCGATTTCCACTGCTCTAAATAGGGGTAGGTCAGTAACTTCAATTAGACGTGACACGACCGCCTCTGAGCCCATTCCGACACGGTGGGCATCAAACATGGGCGGCAAAACTCATTTGATTCAAGCTCGTCCGAAAGACCTCTGTTTCTCCCTCCATTCCCCATTCATACATGGTGGGCGGCAAAATAAACTCGACTCGGCCGAAATCGATGTAGGCAAATATTTTCAATAGGGGCAGGTTTGTAACTTCACTCAGACGTGACACAACCGCCCTACCTGTCAGCCCCGTTCATACACCGTGGGCGCCAACCATGGGCGCCAACCACCCTCTCCTCGCCCGAAATCGCTCTGGGCAAATATTGGCGAGATGCGAGATTACCGTCCTATCCCCAACCGACGAGACGTCCAAATTTTAAACGGGGGCTAAGTTCGTAACTTTCCCATATTTCAGACAGGCGCGTCCCAAAAACATGGTTCCCCGTACCTCTCCCTCCATTTTCCCATTCATACACCGTCCGTGCTAGAACACCCCATCCCCACACCAGCCTCCGTCCGCCACCCCATCCATCGTCGTCGTCCTCCACCACATCCATCGCCACCGTCCTCCACCATGCCGGAGCGCCTACCAAGACCGCGTCGTCCACTGCTAGAGATGGACGTTTCTCATCCACGGCGACGGACCAATAGCCTTGCATCGCGTCCTCTCGCTTCATCAGCGTTGTCGTCCTCTTTGCCGGGGCCGCTCACACGACCTTCTCTTCCACCGCAACGGGACTTATCCCCCGATGCACCCGTCTACCGTCGCAGATCTGCTTCAACGCCACCGACAGCCATCGCACCCCCGATGCCTACACGGCGCCGCAAGAGAGGTGGTACTTCATATCTCCTCAACCTTTTGATCTCAACCAGAAAATAGATCTTAACTTGGTTACTCTACTTTCTTTTCAGCTCTTAGAATTTAGTTCTTAGTTCGAAGCAAACAATGGATGCTAAATATCATTTCTCCGGTTTGCAGCTTCAAATCTGCCATGGCACAGCCATAATACGGTTTAATTGATCATGCTTGGGGTTTAATTGATCATGTTGGTTCCGTGGTGGTTTATTTAATAGAAATCGGAGGGGAAACCCTCTTTTGCTAAAAAAAATATGCTTAGAGTTTCCCCCTTTTATGATCACTATACGATTAGAATACGTGCTTCGTGTCATAATAACACTGCTCCACCCATCAAGCTAAACAAGCTTAGTTGTTCAAATACGAATCTGATATTATTAAAACAGAGTTGTTTAATTGGTCAGCTAAATGTTCCTAAATTAGTTTCAAAAATGCATGTTCGCCGCTCGGGTGTGTATCTCTACAGGGTGCCCACGGTGGGCCGGCCCACCCTGGGATTTTGGGTCGTCCCAGGCCCCGATTCCCCTCTGTTCTGCTGCGCGCTTCCGATCTCTACTCGCCCCCAGCCGCCTGCCTCGCCGGCGACTTGCCGTCCCCGGACGGCATGACTCTAGGAGGAGACGCCGGACTAACAGGAGGCCAGGAGCCGCTCGCCCAACAGCGTCACCGCTGCCCGGGCGCGCCGCCGTGCCTACCTTCCCAGTCCGTTCAGGGCTCGGGCGTGCAGCACCCACCAAGCCAACCCGATTTATCCTGAGATACGTCCTCAACACTCAGCAGCCACTCCTCATCACCCATTTTCTAATTGATTCATTACTCATTAGGCAGGACTGTCATTAGGGTTTGTTGTGTGCTCAGTGCTACCTACACTTAATGGTTCAGATGTATTTCAGTAATCTTTAGTACCTCTAAAGTTCACAGGGTTTTCAAAATTCCGGCCCTCGGAACAGAAACTAGTCATTTTGGATTGTTGGTCGTAGTGACATTGACCCAGATTACTACTGCAAGCCAGGTTTGTTGACAATTTTACTTGTCTTTCTTACTCATTCGATATAATATCCAATTATTCACGTCGATTAGTTGCAAACAATAAGTGCTAGACAAACTTCTTCATTCAGATTTTGGACGGTCTCTTACTACAGTTACAATTTTGCATACTTGTCCTAGTAAGCTCACAAGTAAATGATTGATTCACTACATCTATGCTTGCCTTGTCATATTTGTTGTCAATATTCTTTTAGGGTGGACCACCCTGTTTCTAAATACTTGAACCATAGACATGAGTGAATAGTATTTCTCTATGTGATCTCTTCCATCATGTGTGGGTAACGAACACTGCATTGTATAGAAAGAAAGTGTCATTTCCAGCTTTTACATAGGTTTCGATCTTTTACATGGAATACAATCTGCCTACTTGCTTTGTGTCGCACTATCAACACTCCACCCTTGAAGCTAAACATTACGCCACTCATAATTGCTTAGTTTATTTGTTCAAATATGAATTTCATATGATTCTAATGTTCCTACTTCAGTTTTGAAATGTGTGCCTGCCTGTTATAGAGACATAAGGGGTTTGTATTTCTGTGTGTGGTCTGGTCAGCACGGTTGGGGAGGTGAACTTTGCATATGCAAGGGTTTATAGGGAGACACTCTCCGAGTTGAATCCGCAATGCATTCCATAGATAATCTGACTACTTTTTATGTTTTCATGAATCTCAGATTCTGAACAGCATCATAATGATTATGAGCTTGCGCGCATGAAAAGAATAAAGCAGAACAATGCCATGGCTGTCAAACTTGGCATTAAGGGACTGAAATCAAGTCTGGATGCAATGCAATGCAAACGCTCTCCACCTACATATTCATGGTCAGAATATGATCCTAACAGTGATTCTGAGCTAGAGGGAGACCTAAGTCAATGTAGCTCCCTAGTGGAGGAGTCAGAGGAAGATGCCCTATCTTATTCACCCATCAAGGTACTTGCTCTAACTTTCCAAGGTTACATTGCTCGCACATATCTTGCAACTGATGCTTTGCATTGCTTCTACTTTGTTGAACTGCCATTAGCTCAGTTTACACATCGTGTATGTGAATACGCCCTGCCTATCCATTTTCAGTACATATTCCATCTGTCATCATACCATATTTATCCATTCAAATGTTGTTCTTGTGTATCAGACGTTCAAAAGGAAGAGGGCGATTGCTGATCATGGAGGAGCACAAGCAAAGTATTTGGAAAAGGTAGTGGCACCTGATAAATCAAATAGACCATTAGGTGTAGTTGCAGTATCACCTGACCCACAAAATACCCCAACTCTAGCAGACTCTAGCCCTACTACACTGGTATTTCGGATGCCGCAACTTAGCAGACCCCAACTGCAGCAAACAGTATGATTATGCCAGTTGACATAGCACCAGCTGTACGATGCAAAACCCCCATTCCAGCAAAGAGTACACCAAATCCAGTTGCCAAATCCCTTTTCGAACCAGAGAGAGCCCCAATTGCAGCAAATACGACCCCTGTTCCATTTCTTCCCAGTTTAGAAGATGAAGCTTATGTTGTTGTCAGGAACTTTGTGCGCATCTTTCCTTCATGGAAAGATTATACCGCAGACACAGAACAATTTCCAGTCTTCCTCCGCAACTTAAGCGTAAGTAATGTACTAATGTTATTCATGGTCATTACTGCATATGTTTCTGCTGACAGAAGACACAAGATTTCATTCTTTTAAATAGGCGAGGAGCAAACTGGATTGTGATGACGAGCAAGGGTTGGTTGCGCTTTTCAAGCACTCGTTGATGAAGTATCGTTCCTACCTGAGGCAAGCGCACTTCGATGGCAAGCCTCTGAACGAAATTTCTGTAAAGTCTCCGGTGCTACATTTATCCGACGGTGACTGGAATAATCTTGTTACACATTGGTCTCGGCTGCAGCGTAAGGTACTGTCTATGATATCACATCACAATTTGAACTACATTTCTGCATTTTCCTTAATGTCTCACTTGTACAAAAACTGTTAGCAGAAGAACATTCGTTCTCAAGGGACCACAGAATCTCGCAACTATACTGCACACTGCATTGCTCTTGTGAGTACCTCTTGCCCTGTATGACCATACTTACTTTCATAGCTGTTTGATTATGTAGCATCACTGCACATGTTAGCCTCGTAATCGTCCATTTGGTGGACATTATAAGATCCGTATGGACTCTTACATAAATTTAGAATCAACCCAATGCTTTTGAAGAGGTTTAGCTCTGCAGTCCTCTTATAAGGACTGAACGTGGTCTATCACTGTACTTACATTAACAGCTACTCCCTCCGTCCCATAATATAAGAACGTTTTGTACAGTACACCAGTGTTCAAAACACTCTTGTATTATGGGAAGAGGGATTGGTTCATTTTGTAGCATTCTGCATCTTATCTCCCTCGCCCACCATTTACTAAAAAAAGATCAGATCTATATTTAATCTTACCAACAAGTAGAATACACAGACAATGCCAGTGCAGAAGTGTAGCCCATTGCTCTTGTCAGTACATTTTGTCCTGTAACGCTTGTACTTCCAGGATAGGTAGTTGATTATGTAGCATCAATCTGCATCTTATCTTCATTATCCTCTATCCCTTCCAGTATTATCATATCTATAATTACTCTCTACAAAATGTAGAGTACAGGCAATGCTTATGAAGAAGATTTTGTGCTAAAATTCTTGAGTTATCCTTCCCTTGACATGGAGAAGGGCATTATAAAGCCGGTGTTAACTGTTAATGTAAGTCAGTCCTTCTAAATCCTTTATCCTCAACTGCTGTTTAATTTGCTCATACTCCCTATCGTTTACTGCTGTTTAGTTTGCTGTTTCTACCAAAATGCATGTTCGTAAGAACCGTAAGTTCTAAGTTTTACTTGTAAAACCAAATTCCTTATTCATACCATGCACATTACTTAATACTCCCTATATGTATGCTTGTTTTGTGGATCTATAATCCAGTGTGTGGTGAAGCAGCCCACGTTTGCACCTTGTCATCTCCTGTTTTATCTTACTGATGTGGCTGATGATATGAACAACATGCCATGCACAATCCAAAATAGATACAATGATTTTCTTTGCCCTTCATCTATGCTTGTTATGTTGACATGGTAATCCAGTAGTATGGTGAAGCTCCCCGCATTATGAACAATGCCAAATTATGCTATTGATATTTTGAACTTACTCTTTATTTTCTAATTTGAAATTGGATAGAATTGACAGAACAGTTATCATCTTTGTTTATACACGTGCAAAACCTGTCATCTCTCTACTTTGTTTCAGGGTGATATTCCTGATGGCATGCACAAGTCTGCTGAAGGCTGTGAGACAAACCCAACATATATTGCAGCAAAGAAGGCAAAACATCTTGAAGATAGCGAGACAACCCAAAGTCTTGTCTTGATGTAGTGTTCAAGTTACTTGAGACTAACAGTAAGACAAGCTCACAGAATTCGTTGTCTGAATCAGTTCGACTTCTTCAGTCCCAAGTTCTAGCAGAAAGGCATTCTGTAACTCAACTTTGACTTGAAGTCCTATCTCTAAGAAAGATTGCGGAGAACACCAATGAGAACCTCATCGCTAAACAGCTACACCTGGAAGCTATGACCGACATGCTAGGCCGGTCTCACAGCCTTGCTCAGCAGCTTGCACAGCAGTTCCCCCGCAAGGCTAACCTTTCTTGAACTGTCTTGGAAGTGGTCTCGATTCAGTATTATTTTGTTACGCTGCAATGGTGCCTAGTTTTTGTAATCTGCTTCTTCGTTGCGCTTTATGATCAGTGGTGGTGAACTTTGATGCCCAGTGGATGTAATATGTGTAATAGCCGTGATAGCCTAGCATAAGTTGCTTGCTTATTTATTTCCTTGTTGTCTTGTTTATTTGTTTGCTTGTAGTCAGTGCAGTTCTTTTTCCGCGGTTTGCTAGTGGCTGCAATAACCTATTTTTTAAAACTAGGCCACAATAACCATGGGCTAATATTTACTATAGTGACACTGGGCCTCCTACGGGCCGTAGAAACAGTGAGCCTTCTACGGACCGTAGAAACAATGGGCCTTCTATGGGTCGTAGAAACAATGGGCCTTCTACGGGCTGTATCATCAATGGGCCTTATACGGGCCGTATGATCGATTGGCCAAACATGGGCCAATAACAGGCCGCATTATGGCCGTAAACGGGCTAGAGTTGGAATCGTCCGTTCATGGGCCGACCATAACGGGCCATCGTTAATAGGCCGTATTTGATGACGCTATGAAAACGGCCCAACGTATTAACGGACCACAAACGGGCCGACTGTAACCACGTGCTGAATTTGGCCCACAAGCAGAAAATGACAATAACGGGCCGTAAGTAAACGAATGCTGGAAATGAGCCCAAGAATAAATGGGCTCTGAGAAGGCCGAAAGATAACATGGGCTGGAAACGGCCCAACGGAATAATGGGCCGTTAATGGGTATAAAGTGATACACTGTTCATTACGGGCCAGTTTCACCACGGGCCGTTAATGGGTGTAAAGTGATACA